>NC_089839.1:119952165-120106743 GCF_035609145.1 Eleutherodactylus coqui | reverse complement strand
CCCGTTCAAAGTAATGAGAGAGCAGGGAGAGCAGTGCGATCTGCTCCTGCTCTGACAGCAGTAGCAAGAGTTTCCTTCATCTCCCCGACATGTCCCCTCATCACTGGACACTGACAACAGTGTCCCAGTGTCCAGTTATGAGGGGACATGCTAGGGAGATGAAGGAATCTACTGCTGTCAGAGCAGTAGGAGCAGATCGTGATCTCTAGCAGCACTTTCAATAGCCGACGATTGTCGGCTATTGAAAGTGAAAGTAGCACCAAGCATGCCCTAATGCCCTACACACACACATACATATGCCCACCCTCCACACTGCCCCCCCCTACACAGTGTCCCCCTCCAGTGCCCAGGCCCCCCCACAGCCCCCCCTTCACAGTGCCCACACACAGTGCACCCCCCCACAGTGCCCACACACAATGCACCCTCCACAATGACCCCCCCCCAAAGTGCACTCCACAGTACACCCCCTTAGTGCCCCCACCACACACATGCCCCTCCAGTGTCACCCCCCAAAATGCCCCCACCACACACATGCCCCTCCAGTGTCACCCCCCAAAATGCCCCCACCACACACATGCCCCTCCAGTGTCACCCCCCAAAATGCCCCCACCACAGTTCCCCCTCTAGTGTCATCCCCCACAATGCCCCCCCAGTTCCCCCCCACAGTGCACTCTTGCACAGTGTCCTTCCCCCCCCCCCCCCCCAATGCCTCACCACAGTGTCCCCCCCTCCCACCCAGGACCCACCATTCACAATAGACACAGCTCACCTCCTCCCCTCCCTGCACAGGCAGGATTACACCCTGGGATAAATTACTGTGACAGACCCCTCCAGTGCGACAAATACTGTCACAGACCCCCTCCCACCCCACAGTGACAAATTTCTGTGACAACACCCCCACCTATGCAAGAAGTCTGTGACATCACCACCACCTCCGCAAGAAGTCTGTGACAGCACTCCCACCTCCGCAAGAATTCTATGTGACAGCACCCACCAGCGACAAGTCTGTGACAGCACCCCACCTCCACAAAAAGTCTGTGACAGCACCCCACCTCCACAAAAAGTCTGTGACAGCACCCCACCTCCACAAGAAGTCTGTGACAGCACCCCACCTCCACAAGAAGTCTGTGACAGCACCCCACCTCCACAAGAAGTCTGTGACAGCACCCCACCTCCACAAGAAGTCTGTGACAGCACCCCACCTCCACAAGAAGTCTGTGACAGCACCCCACCTCCACAAGAAGTCTGTGACAGCGCCCCCACCTCCGCAAGAAGTCTGTGACAGCGCCCCCACCTCCGCAAGAAGTCTGTGACAGCGCCCCCACCTCCGCAAGAAGTCTGTGACAGCGCCCCCACCTCCGCAAGAAGTCTGTGACAGCGCCCCCACCTCCGCAAGAAGTCTGTGACAGCGCCACCACCTCCGCAAGACGTCTGTGACAGCGCCACCACCTCCGCAAGACGTCTGTGACAGCGCCACCACCTCCGCAAGACGTCTGTGACAGCGCCACCACCTCCGCAAGACGTCTGTGACAGCGCCACCACCTCCGCAAGACGTCTGTGACAGCGCCACCACCTCCGCAAGACGTCTGTGACAGCGCCACCACCTCCGCAAGACGTCTGTGACAGCGCCACCACCTCCGCAAGACGTCTGTGACAGCGCCACCACCTCCGCAAGACGTCTGTGACAGCGCCACCACCTCCGCAAGACGTCTGTGACAGCGCCACCACCTCCGCAAGACGTCTGTGACAGCGCCACCACCTCCGCAAGACGTCTGTGACAGCGCCACCACCTCCGCAAGGCGTCTGTGACAGCGCCACCACCTCCGCAAGGCGTCTGTGACAGCGCCACCACCTCCGCAAGGCGTCTGTGACAGCGCCACCACCTCCGCAAGGCGTCTGTGACAGCGCCACCACCTCCGCAAGGCGTCTGTGACAGCGCCACCACCTCCGCAAGGCGTCTGTGACAGCGCCACCACCTCCGCAAGGCGTCTGTGACAGCGCCACCACCTCCGCAAGGCGTCTGTGACAGCGCCACCACCTCCGCAAGGCGTCTGTGACAGCGCCACCACCTCCGCAAGGCGTCTGTGACAGCGCCACCACCTCCGCAAGGCGTCTGTGACAGCGCCACCACCTCCGCAAGGCGTCTGTGACAGCGCCACCACCTCCGCAAGGCGTCTGTGACAGCGCCACCACCTCCGCAAGGCGTCTGTGACAGCGCCACCACCTCCGCAAGGCGTCTGTGACAGCGCCACCACCTCCGCAAGGCGTCTGTGACAGCGCCACCACCTCCGCAAGGCGTCTGTGACAGCGCCACCACCTCCGCAAGGCGTCTGTGACAGCGCCACCACCTCCGCAAGGCGTCTGTGACAGCGCCACCACCTCCGCAAGGCGTCTGTGACAGCGCCACCACCTCCGCAAGGCGTCTGTGACAGCGCCACCACCTCCGCAAGACGTCTGTGACAGCGCCACCACCTCCGCAAGACGTCTGTGACAGCGCCACCACCTCCGCAAGACGTCTGTGACAGCGCCACCACCTCCGCAAGACGTCTGTGACAGCGCCACCACCTCCGCAAGACGTCTGTGACAGCGCCACCACCTCCGCAAGACGTCTGTGACAGCGCCACCACCTCCGCAAGACGTCTGTGACAGCGCCACCACCTCCGCAAGACGTCTGTGACAGCGCCACCACCTCCGCAAGACGTCTGTGACAGCGCCACCACCTCCGCAAGACGTCTGTGACAGCGCCACCACCTCCGCAAGACGTCTGTGACAGCGCCACCACCTCCGCAAGACGTCTGTGACAGCGCCACCACCTCCGCAAGACGTCTGTGACAGCGCCACCACCTCCGCAAGACGTCTGTGACAGCGCCACCACCTCCGCAAGACGTCTGTGACAGCGCCACCACCTCCGCAAGACGTCTGTGACAGCGCCACCACCTCCGCAAGAAGTCTGTGACAGCGCCACCACCTCCGCAAGAAGTCTGTGACAGCGCCACCACCTCCGCAAGAAGTCTGTGACAGCGCCACCACCTCCGCAAGAAGTCTGTGACAGCGCCACCACCTCCGCAAGAAGTCTGTGACAGCGCCACCACCTCCGCAAGAAGTCTGTGACAGCGCCACCACCTCCGCAAGAAGTCTGTGACAGCGCCACCACCTCCGCAAGAAGTCTGTGACAGCGCCACCACCTCCGCAAGAAGTCTGTGACAGCGCCACCACCTCCGCAAGAAGTCTGTGACAGCGCCACCACCTCCGCAAGAAGTCTGTGACAGCGCCACCACCTCCGCAAGAAGTCTGTGACAGCGCCACCACCTCCGCAAGAAGTCTGTGACAGCGCCACCACCTCCGCAAGAAGTCTGTGACAGCGCCACCACCTCCGCAAGAAGTCTGTGACAGCGCCACCACCTCCGCAAGAAGTCTGTGACAGCGCCACCACCTCCGCAAGAAGTCTGTGACAGCGCCACCACCTCCGCAAGAAGTCTGTGACAGCGCCACCACCTCCGCAAGAAGTCTGTGACAGCGCCACCACCTCCGCAAGAAGTCTGTGACAGCGCCACCACCTCCGCAAGAAGTCTGTGACAGCGCCACCACCTCCGCAAGAAGTCTGTGACAGCGCCACCACCTCCGCAAGACGTCTGTGACAGCGCCACCACCTCCGCAAGACGTCTGTGACAGCGCCACCACCTCCGCAAGACGTCTGTGACAGCGCCACCACCTCCGCAAGACGTCTGTGACAGCGCCACCACCTCCGCAAGACGTCTGTGACAGCGCCACCACCTCCGCAAGACGTCTGTGACAGCGCCACCACCTCCGCAAGACGTCTGTGACAGCGCCACCACCTCCGCAAGACGTCTGTGACAGCGCCACCACCTCCGCAAGACGTCTGTGACAGCGCCACCACCTCCGCAAGACGTCTGTGACAGCGCCACCACCTCCGCAAGACGTCTGTGACAGCGCCACCACCTCCGCAAGACGTCTGTGACAGCGCCACCACCTCCGCAAGACGTCTGTGACAGCGCCACCACCTCCGCAAGAAGTCTGTGACAGCGCCCTCACCTCCGCAAGAAGTCTATGTGACAGCGCCCTCACCTCCGCAAGAAGTCTATGTGACAGCGCCCCCACCCCTGCAAGAAGTATATGTGACAGCGCCCCCACCCCTGCAAGAAGTCTATGTGACACCCCACCCCACCATGACAGCCCGGCCGCCGGCACTAGCGCACCACCCCCCACCCCACCCGCGCGGCATCTAACAGCCCGGCCGATGGCAGTAGAACACCACCACCCCCCCTTCCCCTATCCCTCAATCTGACAGCCCGGCCGCCGGCACTAGCACCCACAATTTTCCATGCACAATGTATATTACAAAGTGCATGGAAATGGGCAAACAGAGGTAATGAGATATGTTTCTGGCCGGACAACCCCTTTAAGACATTATGTTCTTAATTACAGTCCCTCTAGTGACACAAAACACCACTGAATAGTTTCAAATAGTGATCGAAACAGACTTTCCCAACCTTAGGCTTGTTAACCTTTACAGAGTTGTCAACTTGTGTACCAAATTGAGGAGCCTAGAAAGTAACATCAACCTTTTTTTTTAATATGATGTTGATTATGTTTTCTTTTGCACAGAGGCAGCTGGCTTGAATAATACATCCCTTATTCTTCTGCATCAGCTAGAAGATAAAATGAAGGCACACTCCTTTTTCTTGGATTTTCTTCATCAGGTTTGCATTTTACATTGAACATCTAATGTCCTCTCAGAAAAGTCTTTGACTTTGTCTATTAAGGGAACATTTAGGTAAGAACTAGTGTAAATAGAATGGTAGAGTTGGAAGGGACCTCTAGGGTTATCGCGTCCAACCCCCTGCTCAGTGCAGGATTCATTTAAACACCCCAGACAGATATTTGTCCAGCCTTTGTTTGAACACTTCCATTGAAGGAGAACTCGCCACCTCCCGTGGTCACCTTGTTCCACTTATTGATCACCTTGACTGTCATAAAGTTTTTTTCTAATATCTAATTTGTGTCTCTTCCCTTTCAGTTTCATCCTATTGCTTCTGGTCTTTCCTTGTACAAATGAGAATAGTGCTGATCCCTCTGCAGTGTGACAGCCCTTCAGATATTTGTAGACAGTTATGAAGTCTCCTCTTAGCGTTGTTTTTTGCAAGCTAAATATTCCCAGATCCTTTAACCCGTTCCTCTTAGGACATGATTTTCATGGTGTTCTTTTGAATTCAACTGACTCTGGCAGCCCCACTGAAATGAATACTGCAGCAACACTGTGCATACTCAGCTGCTGCTTTATTTGTCCAGTGGCACAAGGGACATATCTTTTCATGATCGGTGGATGCCCCATTGTCAGACCACCACTGATCAAACAGGTGTCCCCCTGTGGGTAGGGTTCAACTTTCGTTCTGGGGAAAAACCTGCAATCTGGATGTTGCACCTGAATATGTCGCCCATATAAGAGCAACATATCACAGTCGGCTGCTCGTTCACACTTGCTTTTGGATATCAGTCTCTGTTTTTTTTGTTTTTGAAGCAGGAAAAACTAAATTAAAATTGATATAAACTGATTTGTTTTTTTCCCCATTTGATTTCAATGGATTTTCAAAAAAACTGAATGCTTGCAGTTTGCTTCAGTTCCAGTTTAGATATCTACACTTCAGACACCAGGAGCCACAGCTGCAGCCTGGTCCTCTCACTATAGTTTCCGTATTAGTCGTGCTGGCATGGCAACCTAGATATTCTCTTGTAACCATCCAGCATGTCTTGGTCCAGCAATTACTGAAGTAGAGGTTTTTTCCTCGAAACGTGTTTGTTCTGCTGGTTTTACTCCTCATATAATACATTTATTATATCTTCTCTTATCATCCTCACCATTTTTTGGAGTCAATGTGCCTTGAGACATTTCTCTCACTCCCACTGTGTTCTTCTTAACCTGTCTTGTACAGGTACACGTCTGGCCAGTAGCACGTCCCACGTACAATTGTACCACCATTCATCAACGAGCTTTATACATTCACCCATGGAGTAGCTCATCCAGTTTCCTTTCACCCTTTTAAATAAATGTGGCTCAGTGGTTAGCACTGTTGTCAAGATCAACATTGAAAAACGCAATAAAGCAGTCACCCTTGGTCAGATTTATACCTACAACTCAGCATTGCAGGGTAACCATGTTAACAACTAAGTCAACATGCTGGTTCTTTGATTGACAGAGAAATAGAAGAGCAAAAAGATATAAGCAAATACAGACATCACTCTTAGTCAGATTTGAACCTACAATTCCAGCAGTGCAAATCACTGAGCCATCACACCTTGAAACATTGTGGTTCTAGGTTCACATTTGACTATGGACAACATCTACATGAAAGGCTGTATGTTCTCATTGTGTGTTTTTCTTTCCAGGTATGGTGGCTTAGTCATTAGCAATCCTGCCTTGCTGGAATTGTAGGTTCAAATCTGACCAAGAGTGACCACTCTATGGAGCTTTTCAAAGTTGATGTTGCCTGTGGTGAGATTTGAACCTAGGACCTCAAAATTACAAGGCAACAGTGCTAACCACGTTCATTGAAGAACCACTCCATATGTAAGCAGAAAGCTTTACAAATACTCTCCATTTCATTTCTGTTTTCTTATTTCCAGTTTTAATAAAATTGTATTATTTGAAATAATTCTAGTGTGAATGGAGCCAGACTGAATTATTTATTCCAGCTAACTGAACACATTCAGTTCTTTTTTTGGAAACCCATTTAAATCAAGGAGAAAAAAAATAGTTTGTTTTACTTCCGTTTCTTTGCTCCAAAAACAAAACTGAGAGACAAAAATCCAAACTGACATAAAAGAAAGTATGAACAAGCTCTTAACCGCAGAAATATTTTTGTGTGCAGTTTGGCTTTTAAGGAATACAGTGGTCTCATAGTTATAAGTCTAATGTATTCATGAGTGGAGAAACTGTACTTCTCCCATGCGAAATGAAGGGGGTAAAAAAAAAATTTCCGCAAAAATAAACCCTCATACAGCTGTGTCAACAGAGAGAAATAAATTTCAAAAGGTTATGCAAAATTGCAGAGGATCAAGCAAAAAAAAAAAAATGCATCCTTAAGGCTGCTCTCATACAGGCGTTTGTAAATGCAGGCCGGCAAGCTGATGACGTCACCATTTTTCTTCCCCTCCTAGTGGGATGATAAGCAGCGTTAAAAACACTGTACACAGCGGTTTTCATGCACCCCAATTATTACAATGGGTGATGCAGGGCGTCGGAAACGCGCTAAACACCTGAAAATAGAACATATAGCATCTGTTTTAGCATGCATTTTAAATGCTGAGCTAAAATGCTTGTCTGAGAAGCTCCATTGAAATGAATGGAGGCTTAGCCCAGCGTTTTTAGCAGATGTTAAAAACACCCACTAAACGCTATGCAAAAAAAAAGCCTGTGCGAGAAGGGCCTAAGTGGTTTCAGAAGTGCAGACTTTGAAAAAATGACATAGGAAAATTGCTCTATGCCTTTTTAAAAAGCCACTTCGGTGACCTTTTTAGATTTTTTTTTTAGTCATTCCTTATGTAGCTATTCCTCAGTATACATGTGAAGTAGTGTAACCTTGTTTTTGTGCCAGTTCACACGTGTATATGTGCAACGCATAATTCGTAGTGAATAGAATGCATTGATTGCAATGCGTTTGTTCGCATATATATATTTATTTTAATGCAATGTTAGGTTGTGCAGAACAAAAAAGCAGCATGTCCTATTTTTCTGCATTTTACGCACCGCAATAGGTCTTTAAAGTGAAAGGGCTAGTGCAAATATGCAGTGAATAGGCAATAAAGCTGCGAATTTTTGCAGCAAATGAATGGGCTATAGTGGGGTTTTTTTTGTTCTTTTTTACACGTTTAAATACCCCAATATATTTACGCACACAAAAACATGCAGGAATGGCCAAAACGCACAGGCAATTGAGATTTTTAGTTGCGTAAATATGCTACCGAAACCCACATAAGTCAGTATGAATGAGCCCTTTACTTTTTTTTTTTTTCTGTCTGAATCTCCCCCAGCTTTTTTTCTCCTCAGATGGTCATGTGATCTCAGTTCTGACCAGCTCAGATCTACATGGGCGTAGTAGATTTATTTTGCAGTAAATATTTCTGTCTGTGTGATGCTGTTACATGGATCTACCACAAAAACCGCTTGGAGGGGGACACAGACACTGCTGTCACAGTAACTGATAATGATGACACAGCTCCTGTCACACAGTTATAATAGAGTAGATCGCTACTGATCCTTCTGACTGTATACTTATTTAGCTTATTTTCATAACTATAGAAGGCAATGGGGATTAAATTGCCCCACCCACACCCCCTGCAGGTAAAAATAGTATAGCCTAAACTAATGCTTGGCTGTGCATCATGGAATTGATTAAAAGTGAAATTAAAAACTCTTACCATCAAGATGGTGTCTGAATAAGCATCAGACAAGGGGCTGCACTGCATGGAAGTGACTGGAACACACAGTGGACTGAAGCCTGATTCTCGCAAATCACAATGCACTTGCAGTGAGCATCGCAATTTTATGCAATTAAACGCAGACTGATATCTCGCTCGTGTTAATGCACCCTAAGCCTTATTTGTTACATCATCCATCTCCCTTTGGCTTCTGCCACCTATTTTGACAGTAAACATTGGTACTAAATATTTTATCAATACAACTATCAATACTGAATTGTTGGAAAATGTCCTAAAGTCTTTTTCCTTACTAGTTTACTTTTTTTTTTGTTTTAAACTCAGGTTGCATTATTCGATCGTTTAAGCACTTGTCCAGTAAGAGGATCTACCATGGCAACTCGTCTTTTGCTTTGTGAACATGCAGAGAAATTATGCGCTGCAGTAGTTGTAAAGAACCACCACACTAGGCTACCGGCCATGGTTAATGCTGCTATACAGCTTGCATTGAACAAGAGGATGTGCTCAGTACCCCACAGTCTTACTGCTGCTGATGTGTTCTTCAGAGAGGTATGTTTAACAACCTTCCAAATCTCATCATTAAACAGATTTTCTTTTCATTAAAGAATACCTCTCGTGATTTTTGGATACCAGCTGAACATTTCTGTATATACTGAAGCTGTCATTGACCTGTTCGACAAGAAAATATCTTTTCTATGTTTTGGTGTTTGTGGGAGTCTCCTAGTTAAAGGAGATGTCCCGCGCCGAAACGGGTTTTTTTTTTTTTAAACCCCCCCCCCGTTCGGCGCGAGACAACCCCGATGCAGGGGTTAAAAAAACCACCCGCACAGCGCTTACCTGAATCCCGGCGGTCCGGTGACTTCAATACTTACCGCTGAAGATGGCCGCCGGGATCTTCTATCTTCGTGGACCGCAGCTCTTCTGTGCGGTCCACTGCCGATTCCAGCCTCCTGATTGGCTGGAATCGGCACGTGACGGGGCGGAGCTACACGGAGCTACACGGAGCCCCATAGAGAACAGCAGAAGACCCGGACTGCGCAAGCGCGGCTAATTTGGCCATCGGAGGCCAAAAATTAGTCGGCACCATGGAGACGAGGACGCTAGCAACGGAGCAGGTAAGTAAAAAACTTTTTATAACTTCTGTATGGCTCATAATTAATGCACAATGTATATTACAAAGTGCATTAATATGGCCATACAGAAGTGTATAGACCCACTTGCTGCCTCGGGACATCTCCTTTAATAATATTATTAATCTTTATTTATATAACGCCAACTTATTCCGCAGAGCTTTTGAGGCACATGGGGAACACTAGCAACACGAAAATTACAGAAATTAAAAAAATGTTACATGTGGTATTCAAGACAAAAGGGATGGGGGTTATACAGAAGGTACAAGGACAAGCGGTAGAGCAAGGGGTAACACAGTAATGCGAAGATAACTTGACCTACAGCGTTTTGGGACACAAACGAGGTGGGGATAGTGCAGGAGGGGTGGGACAGGATAGGCAAAAGTGGAAAGCCGTAGGGAGGGGCAGGGGGCATATTGTGCGGATGGGGGACTAGATCAGGTGGTTTGGTATGACTCTATGAAGAGGTGCATTTTTAAGGCGTGTCTGAAGTTCCGTGCATTGGAGATTGTCCGGATGTTTTGGGGTAGAGTGTTCCAGAGGATCAGTACTGCTTTAGAGAAGTCCTGGAGGTGAGCAAGGTGAGTTCCTTACAACAAATAACTTCAAAGTTAAAAGGGTGAGTGCCACCAGTATAGCCATCTGTGCAGAAAGTCTCTCCCCCCACCCCCCCTTTTAAAGAAAATTGTCGCCACGATTTTACTACCAATACCGCTGTACTATGTGTATTAACCCCTCAAGGACATGGTCCTTTTCTTTCCCATTTTCGTCTCCCCCACCACCACCACCACCACCTTTTTTTTATTTTTTTTATTGTAACTCTTTTATTTATCCATCTACATATATGTCTGAGGGCTTGTTTTTTGCAGGACAAGTTCTATTTTTCTATCGTACTATTTAATGTGAGCTTTTAATCCTTTTTATAGCATTTTTTTCCTGGAGACAGGACCAAAAAACCGCATTTCTGGCGTTCTTTATTTTATTTTTTTACCTGGATGATTTTCATCACGCGGGGTAAATAATGGGTTACTTTGATAAATCTGACTTTTATGGACTCAGCGATGCCAAATATGTATTTTTGTTTTAGGTTCTTTTATTATACATATGTCAAAATTTCTTAATTTCTCCATATGGCAATCCAACTGCATCAGGTGATTTGCCTTGTCAAACTAGTCAGGGGCTCTATTACCAAGGCAAACATAAGAGGGGACAGGAGACGGTCCGCATTGTTCCCCTCCCTAACACCATCCCTCACAAAATATGACCATTTACCCCTCACTCTTGGTCATGGCATTAAATAGAGCAGTTTAACCCATGCCACAAATTTCTCACTGAAACCCACCCTATGAAGAACAGCGCACAAATAATTCTACTCAACACTATCAAAAGCTCTGGCAGGGTAGATTGGAAAAACAGCCCTGATCCCACAAACTGGATGATTCACCTGAAGATTCAGGTATAACCTACTTAAATTAATAGCATTTGACTTATTTGGCTTAAAGCCTGATTGATCCATATACAGATAGTCCCCGACTTGCGAACATTCGAGTTACGAATTTCGCTAGATACGAACTATCTGTACAGCACAGTATGATGTAATGCTATGGCATTACATCATACTGTGCAGGGACCGGAGAGGCTTCTATCAAGCCTGATAGAAGCCTGTCCGGTCACATCGCGGTTGCTGGGCAGCCGGGGGCCTTCTGAAAGGCCCCAGGGCTGTCTATGCAGAGCGCCTAGCAAGCCGTGCGCTCGATAGGCACTCTGCATAGGCAGCCCTGGGGCCTTTCAGGAGGTCCCCGGCTGCCTAGCAACCACACAGCGTCCCGCGATCTCATCGTGGGACGCTGTACGGGCCCCCTGAACGTCGGGTGCCGGCTGTTTCTTACAGCAGGCACCCGGCGGCAGCAGTTCCGACGAGCCGCGCCGCTCGTCAGAACTGTTAACACTTTAAATACCGCTGTCAGAGCGGTATTTAAAGTGTTAGCAGTTCTGAAAAGCGGCGTGGCTCGTCGGAACTGCTGCCACCGGGTGCCCGCTGTAAGAAACAGCCGGCACCCGACGTTGTATGGAGCGGGATCCACCCGCGATCCCCTCCATACTACCATTTGTTCGACTTGCGAACGGGCTCCCGGAACGGAACCTGTTCGCAAGTCGGGGAGCATCTGTATATTAAATAGGTCATGAATAGATTCTATTCACAAGTACCTTCACTAAGATTTTATCATCAGTCGTAAGCAGAAATATTGGACAATAGGAATCAGGAACAGAGACATCCTTTCCCAGTTTAGGAATTAAGACAATCAAAAAAAAATCTCTCATTGATGGATGAAGTATGCCTTTATGCAGTGATTCATTAAACACCATCGATAAATGTTGCAGAAGAATATCCTGCTAGCGCCTAAAAAACATTTATTTGGAAAACCATTCAACCCAGGCATCTTTTCAATATGAAGTGCTGCTACTGCATCCCTAAACTCATTCAGTATCTAAGGAGCCTCTAATATCACTGTCTGATCATCAGACAAGATTAGCAATTGTACCCGAGCCAAATATTTATAAAGATCTTCACAATTCACACTTAAATTGACAGCATACAGATTTTTAAAATGGAGAAAAAATGTCTCCTATATTTCATCCTCCTTTTTAACCAAAGAATTATCAGGCCTTCTCAATGCTGCAACATAAGATGATGATTCCAGTGCCTTAATTACAGAAGCAAAAAAACGACAACCTGCTTCCCCTTCTTTAAGGATTTTCCACTTCTTTAAAAGACGCTTATTTTTTGCAACACCTTTCATTAGAGTTTCTGTTGTCCCAGAATTACCATCAAACAGGTTAAACCCAGAGATTTAACCTCCAAACTATGCCCATACCAAATCCATCACCATTCAAATCAATGATAAAGTAGAGATTGATCAGACACAGTTCATGGTAGATATTCCATATGAATGCAAGGAAGCATAGCTGGAGTACCTATCTGGAGATCCATTCTATGTGAACTAGAGTAACAAGAGTATTGTCGAACCTCTGGGTTTCTCAGCCTCCATATATCACAAACCTAGTCCTATTAATAATCCACAAAAGTAGTTAGGGAAAAGAAACCACTACAGAGCCTTTATTAAATCTGTCCAAACAGGGATCCAGACAATTATTAAAATTGTCCACAGTTAACATAGGATATATATTGCCATCAAAACATATTTCATTTAAGACAAACAAATCTCCCCATAGAATCTATAAAAGATGGCTTACACTTAAAAGAAGAGTTTTCTGAATCGGTACACCTACTCCACATGAATACCTCAAGTACACAGAATAAAAAGAATATGCCAGTACAAAATGGTGAAGCAAGTATACAGAATCTCCCATTTAGTGTGCTTCTAATAGACAAACAATAGTTAAAATTGTTGAATAGATAATGAAACTGCATATATTTTTGTTTTGTTCCCCATGCCCTGCACATTCCACAAAATTATATTAACTTCTTGAACCATGGTAAATGATATTCATGATTTATGTTGTATACACTTAACCCCTTTCCAATCCACTGTCTGACGTTTGAAGACATTCTGATTGAAGGCTGTGCAGCTCCGATGTCGGAAGACGTCCGGCAGGGTATTTTTACTGTATATTGCTGGCCGCTCTGTTGTCGGGGGGCTCTCCAGCATGTCCCATATGACCGTCCTGGCTCTAGCCAGCAGATGGCGCCATAGTATAATGGCAGAAAGAGCCCCCTAGGAAACCTTGAATCCAAAATTGGATTGCAAAGGGTTAATTTAAACTGCCGGCTGCATTGAATGGTAGAGGAGGAGAAAAAAAAAGTGGAGAAAAAAAAAAGCACCACACCAAAATTAGACCCCATACACACATCCATATGCCCTGGGGCTCTAATCAACTAGGCGTAATGATAATAGGCAAAAATAAAATCCCAATTGCACATTAAGGTCACTGATATAAATGAGCAGTACCCAGGAACCTCCCACCTATCTAACAAATAATCTCATTTTGGGAAGTCAAATACTCCACCAATAATCCACTAATAAAAATGATTACTAGTACCGTTATATAAATATTATTACTGTTTATCAATCCAAGACGCGGCATCCCCAGAATGATCAAAGAAAAAAAGTCTCCCCCTGCATGACAACTTTCATTCGTGCCGGATACGAAAATGCAAAAGGCCGCTGTAAACACCGTAAACTTCTCAACATCTTGAAACCGCAACAGGTTTTTTTTTAATATGTCCAATGAATAATCTGGAAAGACAGCTATACGATGACTGTCCATAGTTAACTCTTTCCTTTCTTTTGCTTTCTTTGAAATAATGTCCCGATCTTTTTAATGCAGGAGTTTTATGAAAACTGTTCTTGGCGTGGCACCCGGAGGAGGTAATTTTGTAGGGACTCTATAAGCCCTTTACACAGCAAAGAAAGCTGACAAATTATCTTCCCCGATAGTTGATTTCAGCCATCCCTTAAATGCTTCTTCGGAGGAAATCCTTCCCTTTTTCTGGAACCTACACTAGATGAAAATTATTTCTCAGTCTATTTTCCAGATTATTGGCTTTATTTTACAAAGTACAGATAGACTGCTTACATTTACTAATTGTATCTTGCATAAGAACAGTTTTATCTCCAATTTCATTAATGTGTGTCTGTTTTAGAGAAGTTTTCAGTAAGTTTATGCAAATCATGTCTTATAAATCCAACATCCTCTTTCAGGCCTGAACCTGAGCAGAGAGGGAAGCCAGAATAGTGTTGCTTTTCTCTTAACTAGAAAAACATCACGTAGAATAGGTTCATTTTGTATGTCATTTTGCTTAATAGTATTCACAGAAACAGATGAAGCCTATAAAATGGCCTTGTTTACCCTTTTCAGCAGAGTGAGATAACGTATTAAAAGTCGTATTAGAGGAGGCAAATAAAACTGCAAATGTTTCTTCCCAGGGTTGCAGGGGAAGTTGAGTGAGCAAATTTAGCCAACTTGTTCAACGTATCGTGGCATTTCTCGGCAAAGCAATCAGAATGGTCCAAGCGTTTCATGCATTCGGCACAATCACCACGCTCAATATTCGATATTACTTGTAATGTTGCAATGGCAGTTTCATGGTGCAAAACACTCCCAATAGTGTTCACAGGTGCCTCTGTCTGAGCGCCATCATAATGCACACGTGTACCACCAGCTTCTCTTCGTTGTCTCAATACTGTCAAAAGATAGTCAGGCCTCACTACAGACCAGCTATTACCAATACTCCTCAGCTTCTCCACTTCCCCACAACAGCAACCTTTTTCTTGCATTTCAAGTGGCCATAACTTTGTCGCAATAGGTACACAAGGCCTTTTTTTTCTAGGACACGTGTATGTATTATGATCTTTATTTATATAGCACCAACATATTCCGCAGTGCTTATAAGATGGGAAATAAAACAAGACCACAGTTACATAAAGTAATCAATTGATGGAAACAGAAGGGGTGAGGGTCCTGCTCCAACAAGCTTACATATGACAAATAGTGGGGTGATCAGAAAGTAAAGGGGCTGGAGATGTGCATATATGGTGAGGTGGAGAGTGAGGAATGCTATACACACAGACAATTGTCAGGCCATATAGTGGCAGAATTGGTATGACTGCAGGTGCCAGTTGATAACAGCTAGCAGGAACTGCAGTCGGTAGGACAGGGAGCATTCTATCAGGCAGAGTACAGAGGGATTTGGTTTAGGGGATATAGTATGGCTCCCTGAAGAGGTGAGTTTTTAGAGCACTCCTGAAGTTTAGTATGTCAGGGATTGCCCAGGTATTTTTTTGGTGTTAAAACCATTGGTGTTTTTTTTGTTTTGTTTTGGGTGGAGGGAGTGGTTTATTATAGATTTATATATAGAGCTATATTGATATTATGTGTATGAGATATCTTAGCCGGATGTGGTGCAGTTTATTAAAACAACTCTGCCCTCATGTGTATGTCTTATATAACTACACATTATACCTCACACTCACTCATCGCCATACCATTTACAGGGTGGGCCATAGAAAAGTAGCCCGGTACTTATGAAAGCTCTCTGTAAGAAAATCTCCCTTTATTGCCCATTGCGAACATGGGTTGCATTTCTTATACTGCTGAGGTAGAATTCAAGATGTGATGTGATTGAGTGCTATGGGCAACAAAGATTTTCTTTTAGACAGCTTTCATAAGAATTGTATCAGTCTGGGTATGTATGTGTGTATGGTTTGTGTATATATAGATATATAGAATTGTTTATTTTATAAATTGCTGTCTTGGGATGGTCTTTCTACCAGCTTTTATACTTTTTTTCATTGATCTGTTTAAACAACTAGAAAATACAAGTAAATATCTCTTCTTTAACTTAGGTATCACAGATGGATGTCATCTTTGAATGCCTTATTGACAAAGAGGAGGCTGATTTACAATCTACAAAGGTGGATTCCGTTGAATGGGCTAATATAGTTATTGATATAAACACAATATTAAAGGTACTGCATTATATGTTGCTATAGCAAAGACTGGAAAAACTTAACTTGCTGGGTAAAGTGTTTTTTTTTAAGGAATAGTTCTTATTCACCTGTTGCTGAAAAAATCTGCAGTGTAAATTGACTGCTGGAGATATCAAGAGGGCCACTCGGGCCAAAACATAGTTTTCCATGCCTGCCCCCTCACCTGAACTGCCGATTCCAGTCACTTTTCTGCAGTGTAATCTCCTGTCTGATGCTTATCAGGCAGCATTTTAAGGTTTTACATTAAATGGGTATTCCAGTTCCAACAAGTTATTCCCCATACACTGATTCGGGGATAACTAGCTGATCGGTGGGTGTCTGACCACTGGGACCCCCACTTATCACGAGAATGGGTGCCCTGTCAGTCCACAAATGAAGGAAGTGTAGGTTGGACAGTGCAGGAAGCACAGGTTGGGCAGGCGCACTGCACTCTATTCATTTCAATGAGAGCGCTGAAGATTCCTGGTAGGGAATAACTTGTTGGAACCAGAATACTCCTTTTTAGTTTCACATCTATTTCATGATGCACTAGCTGAGGTTGTACCATTTTTGCCTGCTGGGGGGTGGGTAGTTTAATCATCATTACTTTCTATATTCACCTAAATAAGCTATCGCATACAGTTAGGGGGAGGAGCTGTGATCTCATCTATTATAACTGTGTGACAGCAGCTATGTGATCATCAGTGACTGTGAAAGGAGGTTTTGTTTCCCCCTTAAAACAGTTTCTGTGGTAGGGATCATGTAGTAGCCTCACATAAACAGAGAATTTGACTAGAAAATGAGTACATAGCCCTAAACAGATGACCATCTGAGGACGGGGCTGGCAGATTGAGATAGAAAGAAATAACTAACCAAGGTAACACTAGTTCACTTATATATACTAGGGGGTAGCTACATAATGAATTAATTTACAAAAACAGCGGAGTGGCCCTTTAAGGCCTAATGCACATGACCCTGACTGGCTCCGCAAGCGGAATACCGCAGCGGAGTCTGTCACGGCGCCCCCTCAAAGACCCCATACTTACCTCCAGATTCGCTGTGCGAAGTCCTGCATGACGCTAAAGCGCGCATGCGCAGTACAGCGCATGAGGCGCCGGCAGTGTCATATGCCGCTGTTTTGCACTGCGGAAATCCGGCCGTGGGCATTAGGCCTAAGTCTACATCTTGTCAATTTATGCTGCAGGTTTTCAATGCAGATTTCACCTATTCAAATGAGGTTTAATTAACATAAAATGCAAATGTTAAATGAAGATTTTTATGTAGATTTTTTTGCTGTGGAAGATCTAATTTGAATGAAATTAGCCATAAATAGTTAAAGGAGTAGAAATAGAATCCTAATAAGTAAGACTTAAAAATTAGTCGTCTTATCTTTTATTTAAATATGCATTGTAAGGGCTTCTGAACAATGCTTTAAACAGTATACAAATGTAATTCTCTAACTGTATTTACAAATTCTAGGATATGTTACATGCAGCTTGTCAGTACAGACAAAATAAAGCTTCCCTCTATAAAATTGAACACACAGAAAGAGAACCGGAATACATACCATGGACAGGTATGTGGAAATTATTTTTTATTATTGTTTATTTTTGGGTGTACAATAGCCTCATATTATTTGGGTTTTCAGAAAATTTTATTGGTTTTATAGTACAATACACCTTCTTGTATCTACAGCCTCTAGTGGTATTCGTACAGTGATTATACGTCAGCATACCATAATCCTGAAGAAAGTCTATCCTCAAGCTGATTCCAGACTACGTAGTGAAGTAATCGAGCAGCTGGCAATACTCATGAATTATTTTCTTGATGATTATGTCACTCAGTTAACATCTGTAGATCGACCAGATGATCAAGAGAGATATAGTGTTCTGGAAGCGGAATATGCACAGAAAAGATCCGAGCTCTTATCCCCGCTGCGTAAGTCAAATTTTTATAACTAAACTTTGGATCACAAAATGTCTGGAGCATAAAATACATATTTTATGATCACCTTTATGGAGTGTGCTTTAAACCTGTTGCACAATTATTAGTTATATTTTTGAAGGGACCTGTAAACTACATTTTCTGTAACAATGGTTCCTACAATCAGTGACTCTCCAGCTGTCTGTTTTTTTTGTTGTTTTTTTTGGGGGGGGGGAGCCTAGAGAGTTATAGATGTACAATTTACAATCTGATCCTGTGTTAAAGCCTGTTCCATTGCACATAAGAGCGTATACACTGGAACTAACACAGACCACTGTTCACTTTTTAATGTATGTCCTAATGAGACTAGGCTTTATCCAGTGGGTTAGCTTACCAGATTCTTCACTTGTATTTTCTGATTATTTAGTAAAAGTCTCACTCCTATAATACGTGTTGTTTTTTTGTTTTGTTTTTTTATGCAAAAGTATTTACCAACACACAACTTGCATTTTGATATAAATATATTTTCTGCAGTAACTCTTGGTCAGTATCAGTGGGCATCCAGTCTTGCAGAGAAATTCTGTGATTTTGATATCCTGGTGCAAATATGTGAAATCACCGACAATCAGAACAGACTTCAACGATATATGACTCAATTTGCTGATCAGGTTTGTGTTGTTTATTCATTAAAGGGGTTAACTGGGTCTTTAGGGTATTACTCCAAATACCAAATGAAATTAAATTAAAACTAACACTACTAATACACTTGCTTGCCTTTTAAAATTCTTCTTTTCCTCACAGTTGTTGTCCTACATTGACAGTGGGCCACAGTGATATTACAGCACCGTATCACTCTGAGCTTGTACAAATCCTTAATATGGGTATTTGCATGAACCCTAGGGCCACTCTCAAAACATGTGCTTTTTACCACACCCACGGCACAATGCTGTGGGCATTTCTGCTCTATTTTGTAGCGTTTTTGTGCTTTTTTAATGCACCTCCTAACCCATCACAATGATGGGGGTGTGTTAAAAAGCTCTGTGAAATGCTTTTGAAAACTGTGGTAGAAATCGCGACAAACTACCACAATCAAAATGGCGCAGTTTTCCGACACAGTGTGAGAGTGGCTTTAGGTGTTAATTACATTGAGTATTTTCTAGCAGAGTAAACATATCCCATCTAGCATTTATTAAGAGTATTTTTAGCCATGCAGTGTGTCATTTTCAGTCATTCAAATTAGTACATAGTGATACATGATTTAAAAACTCACTACTTATGCAGGAAAACTTGTAAAGTGCTTTAGAACTTGTAAAGTGCTTGTTTAACCCCTTAACAACCAGCCCATAGTGTTTTTACGTCCTCCCGAAGTGGGCTTTATTCTCTGAGGACGTAAAAACGTGTCCTGCAGAAAATAATGCCCCTCAGGCTGTGGACGTGACAGCTCCATGCTGTCGGTGTCCGCAGGTAGCCGACAGCATGGAGCTGTCATCCCGGGCTGTTCGGACCCCCCCCCCCCCCCCTGGCATTGCGATCGCAAAAAAAGGTAGCTGGGGAGGCAGGAGATGTCAGATGGATAACGACGATCGCGGAAAAGTGAAAAAAAGTGTAAAAAAAGAAAAGTTTCACCTCCCCTCATGGATCGGATCCATGAGGGGAGGTGAAAATACTCACCTCAGGTCCGCCGATGTCCTCCGGCCGGTGTCGGGACCCCCCGCTGGCTTCTGTGATGTGCCGATGTGGCGTGCATGCGCAGAAGGCCGGCGAGCCCGGCAAATTCAAAATCTCCCTGCACCCGGCTGTCACAGTTAGCCGAGTGCAGGGAGATATGACTGGGGACTGCTGTATGTGGTTTCCAGTCATATGATCACCGTTATCCATCGGATAACGGTGATCATATAAAGTTAAAAAATAAAAAGTTTAAGAAGTTAACGTTTCATCTCCCCTTACGGATCGTATCCGTAAGGGGGGATGAAATTACGTACCCAAGGTCCCGGATTTGTTCCCTGATGGGATGTTGATCCGCGGACCTTACCCCAGCTTCGGCGCATGCGCCCGTCAGCATGATGGCGGACGCATGCACAAAAGTGAAATATTGCCCAAGAAATGTAAAATCTCCCTGCTGCTGGCTACCAAAGGTAGCCAAGAGCCTGGAGATGTCACGGGGAGCCGAGGTCTGCGGTTACTGGTCACGTGATCACCGTTATCCAATGCATAATGGCGATCACCTAAAAGTTCTTTAAAAAGTGGCAGTTTCATCTCCCCTCACCTATGCGATCGGTGGGGGGAGATGAAACATCTTCTCGGAGGCTTCCGCATTTGAATCCAGATGCGATTATCCTCCATGGACCCTTCCGGCTGCTGCGCATGCGCCCGCCGGCAAAATGCCGGACACATTCGCAGGAGCCAGGGGGCCCAGGAAATTTTAAATCTCCTTGCTCCCAGCGACCAAGGGTCGCTGAGTGCTTGGAGCAGTGACCGGCGGCCTCGTTGAGCGGTCCCCGGTCACGAGATAAAGTAGCGATCTAACATTAGGCCGGTCACGCATGACCGGAGAGGAATTATGGGTTCTGCATGCGCTTGATCAGCGGTAATCCACGGATCAATCACATGCATTGGATCACACAATTCCCCCCAATTAGCGGGTCGGAATTACGGAATCCACTCGCAGAAACAGAACACAGCATGCTATATTTTACCGCGGATATCCGCGACCTAGAGCCCATTGTGCTCTATGACGGCGGATATACTCGCAGCCCATGTGCAAATACATTGTGTACGGGCTGCGGGTACCCGGGTCATCTCTAAGCGACGGCGCGGGAAATGCAAACCAAAAAAAAAAGTACTGCGCATGACTGCCTGTGTGAGTAGGCAGTTATGCGCAGTACATTATGCGGCCGTACACAGGGTCACAGCCGGGCTCACAGCTGGGATCCGCTGCGGGCCTCCGCAAGCGGATTCCACCTACGGCCGTGTGAGCCCGGCGTTATTTAGACCGCTACCTGTAA
Source organism: Eleutherodactylus coqui (assembly GCF_035609145.1). NCBI lineage: Eukaryota > Metazoa > Chordata > Amphibia > Anura > Eleutherodactylidae > Eleutherodactylus > Eleutherodactylus coqui. Next base: position 120,085,740 of record NC_089839.1, on the reverse strand, counting down.
TTTACAAGAAGCCCCGGTAACGCTCGCCTTCATGCAGTTCCAGGAGCAGCTTGTTGAGCGCCTTCTCTATGAGACCGCCGCACCGCAGCAAGATTACAAAGCCTCACAGAGGGCCACTTTCTACACCCCATCCCTACCGCTGAGGTCACGAAATACCCCCCAAAATACATGAGAGGAGGGGGGATACCCGGTTTTCTTGCCCCATGTGCCCAACCCAACCAGCCTCCGTAATTACCCGTCTTCGGACATAAAACGCAGTTTATATTATTACCTTTATCTAATATTTAGGGAATGCCAAAAAATGGGGATGGCGGGGGGGAAAGTGGGGGATTATTTTTAGGAAGTCACATTTTTTTCCGTATAAGTGGGCAATGGGGCCTGAAATTTATTCAGTTCTGCCCTGAAATCCAGCGGGCATTCCCTCCATTATGGGCCTAGCCATGTGTCCTGTAAGTAGATTAGGGCCACAAGGGGTATGTTTCTGAACATGGGACAAACGGGGGGATCCATTTTGGGGTGACCGTCTTCATTCCTATGTACACTGTACAAAAAAAAACAGTTTTTAAATTGACAAAATTGACAAAAAAATGAATCGTAATTTTTTCATTTTGCTTTGCTTAGATTCATTCAAATACTGTGGGGTCAAAATACGCAGTACACCCCTAGATGAATTTGTTAAGGGGTCTAGTTTTCAAAATTGGGTCATTTGTGGGGGTTCTCTATCGTCTTGGCTGCTCAATGGTTTTACAATTGGGCAATGGGGACTGGAATTTATTCCGTTGTACCCTGAAATCCAACAGGTGCTCCTTCCATTATAGGCCTAGCTATGTTTCCTTTAAGTAGATTAGGGGCACAATGGGTATGTTTCTGAACACGGGACAAATGGGGGTATCCATTTTGGGGTGAACGTCTTCATTCCTATGTACACTGTACAAAAAAAACCTGTTTTTAAATTGACAAAAAAAATCAAAATCGTAATTTTTTTCCTTCGGCTTGGCTTAGATTCATTCAAAAACCGTGAAGTCAAAAAAGTCATTGTACCCCTAGATAAAGTTGTTAAGGGGTCCACTTTTCACAATGGGGTCACTTGTGGGCGTTCTCCATCGTTTTGGTCACTCAATGGCTCTACAAGTGTGCAAAAGGGCCTAAATCTCCTTCAAGCAAAATTTCTGTTCCGAAAGCCACCGGTTGCTCCTTTCATTTTGGGCCCCATTGTGCATCCAGACGTAAGATTAGGGCCACAATGGCTATGTTTCTGAGCACGGGACAAACAGGGGTATCCATTCTGGGGTGCAAATCCTAATTTTCATGTGTACTATAGAAAAAAAGTCCTGTCTTTAAAATGACATATTTGCAAAAATATGAAATTTTAGTTTTTCTCTTCTAAATTGCATTGACTCCTAAAAAAAAAAACTGTGGAGTTAAAATACTCATGACACCCCTCAGTGAATACCTTAACCCATTCCCGCTGCAAGGTGTAAGTTTACGTCCTGGGAGCGGGGTACTTCCCGCAACAGGGCGTAAACTTACGTCCTGGAGATAGCGCGGGATCACATATGATCCAGCGCTATCCCGCAGCGGGAGCCGGCTGTCAGTCACAGCCGGCGTCTCGCTGCAACAGCGGGGGGACATCGGAGATGCGCCCGCCACTGTTAACCCCTTCCCTGCCGCGATCTAAGTAGATCGCGGCAATCGCGGCTGGGAAAGAGTTCACAGCGGGAGCGCGGCTCCCTCTGTGTCTCCGGCCGGAACTTGCGATGTCATCGCGAGAGCCTGGCCTGTCACCATGGCAACAGGACGCCAGACACTGGCTTCCTGTATTGCCTATGCCTAGGATCGCTGTATGAGCGATAAGGCATGGGAGAGCAGTAGCTCTGCCATGCCTTATGACAGCGATCATCAGGGCAGTGGTTAAAGTCCCTCAGAGGGACACAAACGGTGTAAAAAAAAGAAAGATTTAAAAAATGAATTAAAAAAATGTAAAAAAAAAGAGTAAAAAAAAAACATTTTTTATGCTTTTTCTCAGATTAGCATAAAAAAAGGTAAAAAAAAAATAAAACCCCACATATTTGGTATTGTCGCGTCCGTAACGATGTGTACAATAAGTTGCACATGCTTTTGACTGTGCACGGAAAAAACGCTAAAAAAAAGCTAAAAAACTGAGGCAAAATGCTCATTTTTAGCATTTTGCCTCACTAAAAACGCAATAAAAGTGATCAAAAAAGCCGTATGTACGCCAAAATGGTACCAATAAAATCTACAGCTCGTCTCGCAAAAAATAAGCCCTCATAGAGCTCTGTACATCAAAAAATAAAAAAGTTACATGACTTTGAATGCAGCAATTTAGAATAGAAAAAAGATTTCCAAAAAAAAGGGTTTTTATTGCAGAAAAGTGGGAAAACCTAAAAAAAATGTTAAAATTTTGGTATCGTTGTAACCGTACCGGTCTGCAGAAAAAATGGAAAGTCTCATTTATGCTGCATGATTAACGGTGTAAAAAAAAAAAAATCTATGGCAGAATTGATGCGTTTTCTCTCTCTATCATTAAAAAAAACATTTTACAATATAGTCTATGTACCCAAAATTGGCATCGATAAAAACTACAGTTCGCCACGCAAAAAACAAGCCCTCATACGGCCGCGTCGACGGAAAAATAAAAGTGTTATGGCTTTTGATAAACGGAGAAGAAAATCCGCCAAAAATTGTTGCGTCCTTAAGCCCAAAATAGGCCATGTCATGAAGGGGTTAAAGGGTGTAGTTTTTAAAATGGGGTCACTTGTGGGGGTATCTATCATTTTGACTCCTATGAGCCTTTCCAATCTTGGTTTGGTGTAGGAAAACAAAGTGTTCCTCAAAATGCTGAAAAGTAATGTTAAATTTGTACGTCTCCTAAATGGTTAAAAAAAATGAGTTTTTCCAATGTGTGCCAAAAATAAAGTAAACGGATGGAAATATATATCTTAACAAAAATTTCTATATTATGTTTGCACATATTTGAGATATTGCAGTTGGAAATGTGAAAAAATGATGATTTTTTCAAAATTTTCCCAATTTTGGCGCTTTTAATAAATAAACACAAATTCTATCGGTCTTTTTTTTCCGCCTAGATGAAGTACAACATGTGGCGAAAAAACAATGTCAGAATCGCTTGGATATGCAAAACCTTTCTTGTGTTTTTCCATGCTAAAGTGACACGTGTCAGATTAGCAAAATTTGGCCTGGTCATTAAGGCGCAAACAGGCTTGGTCACTAAGGGGTTAATAATCTATGGATAAATAAGGCGTTATGATAAGTATCTTATTTTATATCCTATCTATCTATGCAATAGCCCTCACTGATTGACTAGCCACTAATTTATGTCGTATAAATATGAAATTTGGCACGACCATTCTTATAGGAAAAGTAAAGGGGTCACAACTTGGTTATTTTATTCTAAGTGTGAAAAACTGAGAATCTGCGGTATGAGAGTTTCTTTTCTCAGAAACCATAAAACCTATGAAAATTATTTATATACTGAGGCGAATCTACCTTACCTCTTTGTGTATATATGGAGGAAAATATAACTGACCTCTATGTATAAGGAGAATCTACCTCACCTTTATGTGTATATACCTCAACTCTGTGCATATAATAAGGTTAATCTACTTTACCTCTATGTGCATATACTGAGGATGATCTAGAATCATAGAATGGTAGGGTTGGAAAGGACCTCCAGGGTCATCTGGGTCAACCAGATGTTTGTCCAGCTTCTGTTTGAAGACTTCCATTAAAGGAGAACTCACCACCTCCCGTGGTAACCTGTTCCACTCATTGATCACCCTCACTGTCAGAACGTTTTTTCTAATATCTAATCTGTCTCCCCTCCCTTTCAGTTTCATATTGAACGCAGTATTCCAGATGAGGTCTGACTAAGAAAGAGTGGAGGGGGATATATACTGAGGGGAATCTACCTCACCTGTGTGCATATACTGAAAGGCTGTAAAGTACATAAGGAAGCAGCCATGTACTGCAGGGATGGAGCATGCCTTTAAAGGTTAAGAAGGGGCTGCAACCTCCAGTCTAGGGTAAAAAGGGGTGTTCTCTTTAAGGGTAAAATGTGAGGAGAGTGTGAAGGGTGGCAAATTCTGTAGAGGGACATGGGTACATTCTGTCTGAGCAGAATCTAACACTCCTATGTGTGTATACATATTTTATTACTCAGTTGCTCTGAAGCAACCACAACCTAATAAAATTTTCTGTGCGAACAGGTAAACACCTGCACCAAATTAACTCGTCCGAAGCCGGCTAGATCAGCTTGTGTGTGTGTGTTTATAATTTTAAAAAGGTAACTTCAAAAATATATTTTTGGGACCCAATATTTAGGTTTTCAAAGCAGTGTGAGGGCTTGTTTTGTATGGGTTGAGTGGATCTTTTCATTGGTGCTGTTTTGTTGTGCATATGAGTCTGATTGCTTCTTATTCCATTTTTTTATATACTCTGCCATGTTTCTGTATTGAAATGTATTATTGTCAGCTTTCTTTAGCAAGATGGCAGTCCTATGTGCGATTATGGGTCCTTGACTGCCATAGTAACCCATTGGTACCTTGCGATAATGTCTTGGGGTGGGGCAGTGGGCTGATAAAGACCCTCTGTCAATGCTAATAGTTTAAACTGCCAGGATCAGAATTATCATAGATCCTGGCTGGTTTTGATAGGAGCAGGGCTGTGTAATGCAGTTTCAATCCTGCTTCTGATCTCATGAGTGCACCAATAGCACATATGAGATTACCATGTTGAAAATGTATGCCACAAATCAGCAAAATGTGACATTTTTGGCACTAATTGGGCACCGATTAATGCTTGGGTTTTGAGCAGCTGGACCAATAGCGATCAGCTTGTTGATCTCATTACTTATTTTGTGTTCTATGTTTCACCAAACTGTAAATGCTGCAGAATGTTATATAGATAAAGATGTTGGTAAAATTCCATTTTGTCTTTTAAATTTCAGAATTTTTCAGATTTCTTATTTCGCTGGTATTTGGAAAAAGGAAAACGTGGAAAGCTTTTATCACAACCAGTTTCTCAGCATGAACAGCTGACTTCTTTCTTACAAGCTCATGAACATCTTAGCTGGTTACATGAAATCAATAGCCAAGATTTTAAAAAGGTAATCATGGTGAATTTTGCACACTGCATTTGGAAAGTTTTCAGACCCTTGTACATTTTTTAAATTTGGTTATGTTGTGGCCTTGTGGAAATTAAAAAAAGAATTCAAGTTTTTCCCCATCATCCTGCATTCAATACCGCATAATGGCAAAGTGAAATAGAATGTTAGTTAGAATTTATTTTAAAATAGATACACGCACGTATTCAGATCCTTGGCACCTCTTCCATGAGGCGGATGTTTGATGGAGTGGGATGGGTGGATCTATGGCGCTTAAAAAATCCAGATGCCTGCAAATACACTTGTCATTCCCCTGAATTTATTACATGTTTGGTTCTCCGACACTTGCCCTTTACTTAATCTCAATAGTTCATGGTGCTAGGGGCGTGTCTGACTATAATCCACTCCTCCCTAGTCTACAATTCCCAGGACAGTATTTCAGTATTTCACCCGGACCTGGAAACGTAACCCCTTTTGGTTAAAGCTGATAGGCTCAAATGATCGTATACTGGACCAAATATATATGTTTTTCCAAATCCATAAAAGGGACACGAGGAATGCCTTAAAATGAGATACATTAAAAGCCTACCTTAGGGGTTGTTTCACGTCAACAATATCCTATATAAAAAGATCCATCTCTCAAGCTGATATTCAGTTGGAGGAACAGGCGGCTGGGGCTGAAGAACAATATATAACAAACCCAACAGAAACTAACAAAACAAGCTGTCTGGGACTGACCCGTCTTTCTAAACATCAGTTGCATGTCAAAACTAAGCAGAAACTTTTCTTCACAAGGCAATATTTTTTTGAAATGGGCAATCAATCCAGTCATTTCTTGGCAAGCTTGATTAAACATGATGGACAAACTAATTTTGTCCTTAAAATCAAAACTACCGATGGACAGATCCTCACAGAGGCTCAAGCTATTACGAATAGGTTTAAAGAATATTATGCTAATCTATATACTTCAACAAGCGACAAGTTATTGTTAGATAATCTGTCTTACTTAGAAGATCTTACATTCCCGTCCATTATCAAGCTGTCACGGATATGGTGTTAAATAAGTCCCCCGGACCAGATGGCCTTTCCCTGGAAGTATATTGTAAATATATGGAACAACTTTCCCCAGTACTGTATGACACTTTAAAACAAGCTTATCAGGGGGACTCCCTCGCATCATCTTTTTACGAAGCATCAATAATAGTGCTGTTCAAAACCCGGCAAAGAACCCAATAACTGTGACTCATATAGACCGATATCATTGCTTAATGTTGATTATAAAATATTGACCAAAATATTGGCAGCTAGGCTTAACCAAGCAATCCTTTCTATAATTCATGCAGATCAGACAGGGTTTATGCCTGGGAAATCAACCACGATAAATATACGAAGAGTCCAAACAATCGTACAGCTGGGTAGACTACATAATATGCCCTGGGCAATAGCATCTTTGCATACAAAAAAAGCATTTGATTCCTTGGAATGGAATTTTCTGGAGGTGTGTCTAATCCGTTTTGGTTTTAGACCTCAATTCCTGGGGTGGATCAAACTGTTATATAGTTCCCCAACAGCTAATGTCATAGTAAATGGCGTGCTGTCGGTAAATTTTCCACTATCACGGGGAAGAACGTCAGTGATGTCCACTCTCTCCTGCTCTTTTTGCAATAGCAATCGAGGTATTGGCCCTCCGTTTCCGTAATACCCCTGCTATAACAGGTGTGAACTGAAAGGGTAGAGAAAGCATAGTCTGCTTATATGCAGACGATATGGTACTTTTTTTTCTCCGTAACCCAGAACATTCATTTTCCCAAGCCCTTAAGGTAATAAACCTTTTTTCTCAACACTCTGGACTCTATAAAAACTGGTCTAAATCTGCAATAATGTATACGACCCAAAATCCGCTCGTAAATCCTTGTATGACTGACTGCGGTCTTAGGAGGTATCCAAAGTAAAATGTTTAGGAATTAATATAGTACAAGATTATGAAGATGCTATAACCGAAACTATAAACCCATTACAAAACCTCATAAAGGATAAACTTAAGACCTGGTCAAGATTACCTCTTTCCGTAGCTGGCCGTATAAACCTTAAGATGGTAATTCAACCCAAATATTTATATTCACTACAACCTATGGCTGTTAAAGTCCCAGAGAGCTTCTTCCAAACTTTAAATTCTCTGCTTATTAGATTTATATGGGGCCCATCTTGGTCCAAACTTAAACTCACTACCCTACAAAGGCCCAAGAGCAAAGCTGGAATGACATTATCAGATTTTAAATTGTACTATCTGGCAGGATAGCTGCGTTATCCTCAATATTGGTTCAATGGGGAAGTGATGCCAATAACAGATCATTATCTAGCTGACTAGGTGGAGGGACGGAGTTTAATTGGATATGTGGAACATCCAGAGTTTACTAAACCATCTAGATTGATTCCCATACACAAAGTAGTCCTGTCCATGCGGCGCTCAGCTAAACGCATCCAACAATTCAGATGCAATGACCGATACTTTTATGAAATAATCCTACACTACCCTCATTAAAATCATTACAGGATGTAGAATCCTGGGCTACACTGGGGGGTACGTACATTGGGAGATGTGTGCAAGAGTCATACACTGTTGTCTTATATGCAATTACGTGAGCGTTTACAAGCACCTGAACTCCAGCTCCTTAGGTACTTTCAGTTGAGACACACATTGAATGCCCAGTTTCCACCCAAATCTTCAGACACCCCACAATAGGTATTTTAAAACCACAGGGACCTAGGGGACTTATAGCTGCACTTTACACACATCAATTGTCGTCCAGGATGGACCATAACCCACTCTCTATTTATGACAAATGGAAAATAAACATTCCCACATTAACATCAGAACACTGGGTGGAAGCAATGGAATCGCATTTGCAAGTGTCACTGGCAATTAATAGCAAACTCATACAACTAGATATAATACATGAAGCATATCTTACACCAGTCCAACTGTACAAGATGGGTAGAATTGATACACCAGCTTGTCATAGATGTTATCAGAAGGATGCCGATTTTGGCATTTGGTTTGGGACTGCCCCCATGTCAGAGATTTTTAGAATGAAATCTTTACCTTTTCTGTCCATTCTCCTACCAGTCCCCCTAGCTCTGGACCCTAAGGTGGTGCTATTTGGATTGATGGATGAGGAGGCATGGGCCCATCATGACAAAATATTTATTAGAGAGGTACTGTTTCTAGCAGAAAAACTGTGGCTATGAGGTGGATGGCGATGAGATCACCATCCGGTTTAGATTGGATAAGATTAGTTGACACAGATCACTTTTTTGTAGGGAATTATCAACATTGAGGATGTCCTGACAAATTTTAAAAAGTCTGGGGCCTATAGATAAACTCGCACTTCATACTTTAGATTAAATAAACATGGCAAAAGAAGAAGAGGGAAATAAACACACAGCAAGCCAAGCATTTTGGAAAGGAGTTTTTTTATTTTTTTCTATTTGATTTAATAGTTTATTGTTAAGATGATATTGAATTGATGAAAATTTGATACAAGATAACGAACGAAATATGAAAAACGTATACATGCAATAATGTATGGTATATTTGATTTGTGATCTGCTAATAAAACAAAGTTAAAGGAAAATTTTAAAAAAAGGTATTCAGGCCCTTTGGAATGACACTTGAAATTTAACTCTGGGGGCCTCCTATTTCTTTTGATCATCTTTGAGATGTTTCTACACCTTGATTGAGTCACCTGTGGTAAATTCAGTTGATTGGGCATTTTAAAAGACACGCCCTTTCTATATATATGTCTATATGTAGGTTTCTCAGCTCACAATGCATATCTGAGTCAAAACCAAGCCATGAGGAGGAAGGAATTGCCTGTAGAGCTCAGACAGGATTGTGTGGAGGCACAGATCTGGAGAAGGCTACAAAAACATTTCTGTTGCACTGAAAGTTCCTAAGAGCCCAGCGGCCTCCATAATTCTTACATGAAAGAATTTTGGAACATCCAGGACTCTTCCTAGGGCTTGTCGACCCAACTAAGTAATCATGGGGGAAGGGGCTTGGTAAGAGAGAGACGAAGCACTAAATTGTCACTCTGACGGAGCTCCAAAGATTCTGTGTGCAACAAGATTGTCTGGTCTAATAAAACAAAGGTGGAACTTTTTGACCTTAATTCTAAACATCCTCTTTAGAGGAAACCAGGTGCTGCTCATCTCTTGCCCAATATCATCCCTACAGTGAAGTATGGTGGTGGCAGCACCATGTTGTGAGGGTGTTTTTCAGCGGCTGGGACAAAGACACTGGTCAGGGTTCACAGAAAGCTGGTTGGAACAAAGTACAAAGATATATTCTTAATGAAAACCTGATCCAGAGCGCAAGGAACCTCAGATTGGGCAGAAGGTTCACCTTCCAACAAGATAATGACCCTAAGCACACAGCCAAGACAATACAGCAGGGGCTTAGCGACAACTCTGTGAATGTCCTCGAGTAGCTCAGCCAGAGCTTTGACTTAAACCCAATCAAACATTTCTGGAGAGACATGAAAATGGCTGTCGCCAGACTGCTCCCATCCAACCTGACAGAGCTTGAGAGGATCTGCAATGAAGACTATTCAAGAAGACTGGATGCTGTAATCACTGCGAAAGGTGCTTCAACTTACTATTGAGTACAGGGTGTGAATACTCATGTCAATGTAAAATGTTTGTCATTTTTTTTGTACATGAAAAACCTTTTGAACAGTATTTTCACTGTTATTATGGGGTATTAAGTGCAAAATGAAAAACTTTCATATTTTTATTAATATACACAAGGCGGCAAAATGTGTTAAAAAAAAAATCTGAAAACTTCGCAAATGGAAGGCTTTCTTAAAAAATAGTTATACATTAGTAAACCAGGAGTTAAAAGTATTGAATGGAAATCCTCTGTAATGAATTGGTGCTCATCTTCATCCTGTTTGTGGATTTAAATAAATATAAAATAAAAGATTCTGCATTGTGGTAATGTGCAAGTATGTTTATTATAGTTTACTTGCACGTTTTGTCATGTGTTGCATTTCAGTAGGTCAGTAGGACTACAACACCAATGAAACATGTGGCTGTATTTCTCTTTTATTACTAGTCTAGGGCTAATTTCACATGGGTGAGTTTCACGCCCTGATATTGTGCTCCGGAATGTGCGATGTCCCCGCGGATGAGAGGCGTTTTTGTGTCAAACGCTTTGCAATGCTTTATGGAAGTAGCGATCTTCCGGCATGACTTTCAGCCGCACCAGAGGATCGGCAAGTGTTTCCCATTGTTTTCAGTGGGAAACCTCGCGTTGCACGCCGTGTGATGTTTTTGACGCCCAGACATAGGACATGCCGTGTTTTTTCCTGCACCGCGATGTGATGTGAAAGAAAAATCGCTCATGTATATGACTGCATTCAAAAGAATGGGATTCCTATTTGTGTGTTTTGCAACATAGAAATCTCACACAATTTTCTTGGCCAGTGTGAAAGTAGCCTAAGGATTTACAAAGAATTATTTGTTTTTATTTTGGTGATGTGATGCAAGCCATGATGTATTTCCATTTCAGTTTTTTCGTGTCTTTTTGATTACTGTAGGCACACAGAACACTGGAAACGCTGGCAAATATGGAAAGCCGGTATTTTTGCAAAAAGCGAACACTGTTGGGCTTGAGTAAATTGGCTGCTTTAGCATCTGACTTTCAAAAAGATATATTAAAGGAGAAGATTGAAGGTATGCCATTTTTTATTTTAATTTTCTTTTCATTTAAATGTTTTTGATGGATGGCTCATTTTTAAATCTAATCTTGTCCAAATAGGCACAAACAGTTCTAGCAGAAAATAAGGAAATTTAAATGAAACAGTGCAGTCAAAATACTGTATTGTAAGACTGTTTACATGGGAAAGTAAAACGCTGTCTCTTCTAAGACTTATTTAATGGTATATAACTTTTTTAATCTATTATCACTTTAGATTTTTTCTTAGAACTGCTAGGCTGATTAAAAGGACTATGTCATTAAAAAATCAATTGTATAAATCAGGTTCTTTGTTAAAGCATTTCTTTCAGATGAATACTCAGATTAAGCTGCCATAAGTGTGTTTGATTATACATGAAGAATAGCATTATTTCTGGCCATTATATGGCTGGTATTGTGCATTTTTCGACAGTTTTCCAATGCAATGATATATATTTGTTTATGTAATTGCATTACTGTATGCTCATTAGGATTCATTGCGTACTACATTTAGGCTGAGTTCACATAGGGCGGATTTAGCGCGGAATTTCGCTGCAGCAATTCCGCCTGCGGCCGCTAATCCCGTTATTAGCCAGCAATGCGGATTACCGTGACACAGCATGTCAATTCTTGTTTTGTTTTGTTGCGGAGAGCCGTCCGCAACGGAAATCATGCAGCAAAGCTACTCCGAAACCTGCAGCTAAGTGCTGCGGGTTTTGAAGCTGCATTTATCTCGTATCTAGCAAGATTTCCGCGATGAAACAGTCCCGTGGGAACCCAGCATTAATCTCTTTTCACTATTATGATTAGTCAAGGGAGATGAAACATAGCACCCAAGGTCGCGCTCTATGCTCCTTGCCGTAGCTCCACCCTAGGCCTCATCCCCCAGCCAGTAATCCACACACACACACTGCAAAATCGTGGACACATGCACACTGTGTGCCAAAACGGCTTTTGACAGCACTTGGTACATAGCTACAACATTGTCATTGGTCCCTGGTGATTAATGTCATTTCTTTAGTAAATGTAGCACAGAATTAGTGCTGTTTCTTTCTCTCCCGTCATGGAGTGCTTTGGTGAGAGGAGAGCGAAAGAGCTGCTGATCCTGTGCTGCAGAGGAAGATCTGTACCCCTGATAACCCACAAAGTGAAGCTCACCACCTTTCTTTTTTTTTTCTTGCTTTTTTTGTTGTAATGGTGTTTAGGCTGTGTCACATTATGTGTTTTTCTTAACTGTCAATGTTCTTTTGGTCATAAAGCTGTTTAGGCAATGTTAAGTTAGAATGTGTCGTTCATCACAATTTTATAGTAGCTTGGCATGCAGGTGATTTACTGCATCAGAATCAGACTCGGATAGTGGGGATGACCCCACTTTTCTGGCATTATCCTCATCATCATCAAGTGAGTCTGAACTCCCTATACCCCGGAGAAGGCGTCCAAGGTCTGCCACTACTGTGGACCCCAATGCATCTGATGTTTACTGGATTACCCTAGAAAATTTCACACCCCAGATCCCTGACTTTATTGGGAACTCAGGGATACAATTTAATACAGAAGGGCTCAGAGGAGGGGGCTTTTTTAAGCTCTTTTTTTCTTTTCTTCAGATGACTTTATTGCCCATGATAGTTGTTACCCAAGCTAATTTATATGCCCAAAATTTTGAAACTATCTTAAAATTCCTGCATTATAATGATAATACGCAGTACTTCCCCCCCCACACACACACACACACACACACACACACTTCCCAGCAGTCACCCTAATTATGATCACTTATATAAAATCAGGCCAGTAATAGAGCATTTTAATTCAAAGTTTACGCAGGCATACACCCCTGAGGAAAAAATATTTCTGTAGATGAGTCTCTGGTACAAGCTGTACGAGAGCACATCAGGGTACACCCCGCATTTATAAAGGGAAGGACACTAAAATAGAGCCCCCAGAATACAAGAGGGGATGTCCTTATATTGAGCACAATACACAGCCATAGCAGTACCCCCTGCCCAGTACAAGGTACCAGTACAGAGACCCCCAAGCCAGACTGCGTCCTTGATTACAATAGGTACATGGGAGGGGTTGACCTGTCGAATCAAGTACTCGGGCCGTACAATGCCATGTGGAAAACAAGGGTGTGGTATAAAAAACTGGCTGTGCACATAGTACAGCTGGCTCTATATAATGCCTACGTGCTATATCGATGTGCCGGCCAGAGGGGCACCTTCCTTGAATTTTAGGAGGAAGTAATGCCCTAATATTTGGGGAACTGGAAGTGGGGGAGGCCAGTAGTTCTGGAAGCGAGGCTGCACATATTGTACCAGGTCAAAACTTTCCTAGTGAAATTCCCTACACTGGGAAGAAGGTAAGGAAACGAGGTGCTACAAACGAGGGATAAAGAAGTACCACATATCATTGTGAAATGTGCCCTACACAACCCGGCTTGTGCATAAAAGATTGTTTCAAGATCTAACATACGTCCCTTGAATTTTAATTTTATTACTACTTTGAACCGTTGTTATATGTCTTACCCTGATGTACTCTGCATAACTTGTACATAAAGCCATATATAGCGCTCCTTTCCTTTCTGAGCCCTGCAATGTGCCCAAAAAAACTGTTTACGTCCATATATGGTGCATTTCTGTGCTCGGGAGCAATTGGGCAACACATAATGGTGTACTTTTTCTCATTTTGCCCCTGTTAAAAAATATAAAATCTGGGGCTAATCTTAAATATCACTGGGAAAATTGGATTTTTTCATTTTCAACTCAAATTGTTAAAAAAAAATTCTCATATACCTGTGGGTTCAAAATGTTCCCTGAGGGGTCTAGTTTTCAAAATGGGGTCAATTTTGGGGGGTTTCAAATGTACTGGTACCTCAGGGTCACTGTAAACACTACATAGGGTCTAAAAATTATTCCAGCAAAATCTGTATTCAAAAAGTCTAATAGCACTCCTTCCCTTCTGAGCCCTGCCGTGTACCCAAACAGCAGATTCAGTCCACATATGGGCATTTCTAAAAACTGCAGAATCCGGGTAATACATTCTGAGTTTTGTTTCTCTGCTAACTCCTGCTGTGTTACAGAAAAAAATGGTTTTAAATTGAAAATTTAAATTGAAAAGGAACAAATGGAACTGTTCTTATTTCTGATGCATTTTTCTTTAATTCCTGTAAAATATCTGAAGGGTTAATAAACTTCCTAAATGCCATTTTGAATGCTTTTAAGGTTGCAGTTTTTTTAAATAGGGTGATTCAGGCGGGTTTTCTAATATACAGGCTCTTAAAGTTCAGCTTTTAAAATTTGCTAGTGGACTTCCGCCCAAGACACAGAGGGAGCAGGACGTGTCCTACAGAGCTCCTGCCAACACAGCCTCCCAGAACTATCGGGACCCTCTGGTGCCTCACAAAAGCAGCTGTGGGGGACGAACATCTCCCCCGCTTGCTTGGCAGAAGCCCCCCACACCTTAGACGCCCGGGAAGCCCCCGGGGAACCCCACAACGCGACCCGCGGAACCGCCAAACCTGGACACAGGCAGGGGGAGGAGGAGGACGTGGAGCCCACAGCACACCGGGACCTTCTCATCGGAGACCACCGGTAAGACCTGCCGGACCTCCGCCCGAGACGCGCCGGGGATGCCCGAAGTGCTGCGGCCTAGGAGACGCCCGAAACCGCGGCCTAGATTTCCGGCCGCGATAACCCCCGGTCGGAGAGGACCCCGAGAGACTGCAGAAGGGGCCCAGAAGACCCGCTGGGAGCCACAAACCTGCCGGGAGATGGCCGGAAAGCGGAGGCCAAACAGCGGCGGGAACCGCGATCCAGCCCCCCCGGCCGCAACAGCCTCCATGTAGCGCAGCACGAGGGGAGAGACCCCCGCAAGACATCCAGACGTCGCTCCCCCCCGCGGAACAGCCGGAACACCGCGGCCTAGCAGCGCCAGAAGCCGCGGCCTAGATTCCTGGCCGCGACACCCGCGGCAAGCCCCGTCCACCATAACTGCCGCCGGAGCGACTCTTTGGAGACTGGCTCCTCCGTCAGAAGCACACCGCTGCTCAGCGGCACCCGAAACACCGGCCCCGGTGGAGAAGAGGCTGTTAGCAGGCCGCGACCCAATAAAGCCTAAAAACTGCGGCCTGAAGCCCTGGCGGCTGCGCTAGTGAGACCCGCAGTGTGATCCTGTGAGTTAGGGGAAGGTCACAGAAATCCCCCCCCAGAGGACTGGGAAGCCCCCACCCACACTTCACCCCAGAAAGAGGCCACAGGGAAAGCAGCAGGGGAAAAGAAACAGACACTCCACACAAAAGCCCCCATCATCATACAAAGGAACAGTAAACAAACCCCACCCAGCCACAGCCTTGGGCAGGGCCCCAACAAAACAACAAAAAAAATATAAACAAAGCCTGGGGGGGAGGGGAAGGGGGGAAAGAAAGTAAAGAGGAACACAGAAGGATAACACAGCGAAAAACAAAGTACCCTAAGGAAGAGAAAGGGAAGAAAAGGGGAAGGAAACGAATTGGAGGAGAAAACACCCACAAAACATAAACCCCCCCAACCCCTCGGAATAGAGTGGAGGGAAAAAACCTAACAAGGAGATTGGAGGACCCCGTCGACACGGCACGACCACCATTCAGTTGCACCCACGGCTCGCTGGGACCGGGGGACGCGACAACGAAAAAAAAGGCAAACATAACGGTAAATATAACCAAAACACACACATCAACATGCCTATAGACTCAGAGACAATAGAATACCAAACACCCAAAACACTACAAATTCTATCTTGGAACGTAGATGGACTTAACACACCTATTTAACGGAAAAAAGTAATAACACACTTGAAATGACAGAAGCCAGACATTGTGTTTCTGCAGGAAACACACTGGAAAAAAGAGGGGAGGGGTGAGCTGAGAGCATGGATAGATGCATGCTACACAGCCTCACATACATCAGCATCCCGAGGAGTAGCCATCCTAATCAGGAAAAACCCCATACACGACGAAGCAAACTATAGCAGACCCACAAGGGAGATACCTGGTGCTGAGGGTCAGCATAGACTCACAAATATACTGCTTGGTGAATATATACGCCCCCAACACAGACCAACCAAAATTCTATGCTACATTAACAGAACAACTACAACTTTATCTAAACGACCACATAATCCTGGGGGGAGACTTTAATGGCATACAAGAAGACTCACTAGACAGAACAGGACCTTCCACTCAACCAACCTCAACCACGCATGCGCTAATTACATTAATAGATTAACTACGCGTGTGCGACCCGTGGCGACTCTCAAACCCAACTAGCAGAGAATATACATGCTGCTCCAACGCCCATCACTCGTTCTTTCGAATAGACTTCTTTTTAATATCAAATAAAATATTTGATTGCCACCAACAATCTATAATTCATCCGATATCCCTAAGCGATCACGCACCGATTGCAACAACACTACAAATGATCCCTTCTCGGAAGCTGTCACTGTTATGGCGTTTCCCCTCATATCTACGGGAATCGGAAGACTTCGGAGAGTACATAAAACTTCACTGGAACAATTACGCAGATGACAACAGAGAACACATAGACAACATAACACTTTTCTGGCAAGCCTCAAAGGCAGTGATGAGAGGCCACATCATAAGCTACGTATCCCACAAAAGGAAAAAATTTCAAACAGAATTTGAGGCCTTACATAACTCCCTTTTGGCAGCACAAAAAACACACAGACTCTCAAAACGACAACTCATATCAAATATTTCTCACAGCAAAACACCTGCTGAACGAATTCGTACACACACATGCACACTGGCAAACACAATTAACAAAAAACAAATTTTATAGGTGGGGCAATAAGACGGGGCGACTGTTAGCAAATCTAGCTAAACAAAGACAGCCACACAAACCAATACTAACCTAAGACACACTAATGACAATACCCTCACGACAAAACAGGAAGAGATAACCCAAATATTATACGAATACTTTGAAAATCTATACCGGGCAGAGCCAGCTAATATACAAGACATTCACAATTTCTTAGAAACAATGAGTCTGCCGAGACTTACAGAGGAACAAAAAACATTACTGAACGCCGACATACGAGAGGAGGAGGTCCGGGGAGTAATCGCGACAGCAGCGGGGGGGAAAACGCCGGGACCGGACGGTTTCTCGACGGAATATTACAAAATCCTAACAACGGACATAGTACCAGTGCTGACCCAATTATACAAAGCAATATACACGGGAGATACCCAAATGGAGGACTTTGGCACTTCCAGAACAATTTTACTCCCCAAACAAAATAAAGACCCGACAGATTCGCGATCATACAGACCGATCGCACTACTAAATTGCGACTATAAATTTTTATCCAAAATACTAGCCGACAGACTTCAAACCATTTTACCGTCCATACTAGACACATCGCAAAAAGGCTTAACGCAAGGACGTAGTGCCCTAAAAAACATCAGAGCCGCCATAGCGGCGACTGTTGCAGCACAAAACCCTGAGAATCCCATAACAATGCTTCTAAGTTTAGACGCTGAGGAAGCATTTGACATTATGGCCTGGCCACTCCTAAACATACTACTGAAAAAAAGAGGGTTTGGACAGACCTCTACAAACTATATTAACACAACACAAACAAACGCCACCACCATCCTCACAGTCAATGTCCTCAACACCTCCCACATTGACTTATTTAGAGGAGCACGACAGGGCTGCCCTTTATCGCCATTACTCTTTAACATATCAATCGATCCGCTACTTAGATTCCTAATGCACACAATGCTCTTCACAGGGGCGTGCTATGGAGAAACAAAGATAAAGGCAGAAGCATTTGCCAATGACCTCTTACTCATAGTTAACAAACCCAGGGAAACACTAACACCCCTACTACTGGAAATAGAGAAAATAGGCAAATTCTCAGGCTACACCCTGAATTTGGATAAAACAGAAGCATTGCTACTTAGAGGGCCAGCTAAACCCACATGGGCAAACCAATACCCATTCAAATGGGAAAAACATTCCATACAATACCTGGGAATTCAAATCACAAAAAACCCTTCCGCACTTTACAATACAAACATTGAACCATACATCAAAAAACTAGAAACGACCCTAAATGTATGGAAGAACTTCACTGTCTCCTTTTTGGGGAGAATCAACCTCTTAAAAATGGTAGAATTCCCACGATTACTATATATCCTGCACTCACTCCCCATATTCTTAAAATTGAAAGACATAAAGAAGATCAATTACCTATATAGAAACTTCATGGGGGCGGGGGGGGGACACAACCACGCATTGCTCTTAAAACCTTACACAAACACAAAGACAACGGCGGCGCTAATCTACCAAATATACGGGACTATAACCTAGCAGCACAAGCGCGAATTATCCATGACTGGATTTACTCCAAGGCACACTTCACAAATGCACCACTCGAACAAATAATGGCTAACCCAACACAACTACAAAACATACTTCACCAACCATACTCAGAATTGCCAAGAAAAATCAAACACAACCCCTTGATACTAGCAGCATGGATAGCATGGAACAAACTACGCAGAGACAGTCAAACGTCACCACACACATCCCCACACTTGTCCTTTATAAACAACCCTAAATTCCAGGACGGAAACCCTCACAACATTTTTTTTGAATGGAAGACACATGGGTTGGATTCAATAGACAAATTACTGTACTGCACAAAAGGGAAAGAAGAATTCTAACCCACGCAGAAATAAAACAAAAATACCCCGAGCTCCCTATTCCACTATTCTCATACCTACAGGCCAGACATTATATTACAGGACTCATACCACAGCTCCAAGAACATGACTGGACACAGACAGGAGACACTTGGATCTCCAAGAAAGCGGGAACACGGGGAATGATATCTAAACTATACAGAGCAATAAGGAACATGAGGGAGGAAGAGGACACTTACCCAGGGGTCGAGAAATGGTCTCTGGACAACCCAGACCTCACATCCACACTAATTAAGGAATCTCTAGTGTCAGCTCATAAATATCTGCCATCGGCCAGGTTTCTGGAGATGAGGCTACAGATAGTCCACAGATCATACCTCACCCCAATCAAGGGATTTTACATGGGAATCTATGATACCCCAAACTGCTTCAAATGCCAGGTACCAAACACTAACCTATACCACAGCTTGTGGACATGTCCTCTCATAAAAAATTTCTGGTCCCAAATACGCGAATACACTATAACACACCTGACAAACTTCTGCCCACAGAACCAGCCTGGGCAATATTTGGGTACCTAGACCCCAAGACATACCACTGTGCCAGAGGAGTAAGAAAGTTACTACACTTTATAGCAGCAGCAGGATTAAAAGCCATCCTACAGACTTGGGTGCAACCAACAGGATCCCCATTTAGATTGTTCCTGGAAAAACTTGTATTCTTATTTCAAATGGACTGGGCGGAAACATCATTATTCAAGGAGAAAATTGTACAAGCTTTCTTCGAAACATGGGGAAGTTTCATCCAACTAATGCCACAGAGTAAAAGAAAAACTAAAAAATTGCTTTCACCACACCTATTGGTTCCAGGAGCGAGCCGCAGTGGGGGATATACCAATATAGGGTAAATCACTGGTCGTGCCGTGGTCGTGCGGGGCCTCCACACTTTTTGAAGATCTCCAGCAGGAAGTTCAACAGACTAAATATGTAAATATCAAAATGGGTCAAGAATTTGGTTTAATACAGATGTTCCCCCCCCCCCCCCTCCCCCGTGTGGGGGGGATTTCCCCCCCCCTTTTTTCCCCTCCCTAACCCTCCCAGTTATATAAAAATGTTATGCAAAAGTGAATCAGGATGACTTACATACTCATGATGTTAAAGCAGCAAATAACACTGCAATGTCAAGGTTTGTCCTGATTTAATCAATAAAAATAGTTTAAAAAAAAAATTTGCTAGTAAACTTGAAAAACTACTGCTAAATTTATATACTGTATATACTCGAGTATTAGCTGACACAAGTATAAGCCGAGACAATAAGTTTCACCACAAAAAACTAGGAAAACTTATTAACTCGAGTATAAGCTTAGCTATACTCGAGTATATACTAGTTAAAAAAAAAAACCTCCATACTCGCCTCCCAGCCGGCATCTGTGTCTGTGCGACAAGCTGCTTGGATTCTCCCCGCTGTCCTCTCTGCTTGGCTCTCAGTGCTGTGTAAGTAAGCGCTGTTATTGGATTTAGCGCCAGCAAATCCAATCACAGCTCTTACTTACACAGCGCTAACGGCAGGGGATGACAGAGCTGAGCAAAGGGGACGGCGGGGGATGACAACGGAGAGAAGTCAAGCAGCCTGCCGCACCGCCGCTAGGGAAAGAGACGCTGGCTGGGAGGTGAGTAAGGAGGGGGTTTTTTTGGTGTGTTTTTTTTTTTTTTTTTTTTCTTTTAAGCCTTCCCTGACTCGAATGTAAGCTGAGGGGGGGGGGGGGGGGGCTTATCAGTACAAAAAATGTTCTGAAAAACTAGGCTTATACTCGCGTACATACAGTATTTTG
Source organism: Eleutherodactylus coqui (assembly GCF_035609145.1). Classification (NCBI taxonomy): domain Eukaryota; kingdom Metazoa; phylum Chordata; class Amphibia; order Anura; family Eleutherodactylidae; genus Eleutherodactylus; species Eleutherodactylus coqui. Next base: position 120,065,318 of record NC_089839.1, on the reverse strand, counting down.
TGGAGGCCTAAAAAATAAAAATATTTTAAAAATTGCAACATAAAGTAGGCCTATGGTAAATGTTAATTAACTATTTTGTGGCTTTTGACTATCTGTCTTCCAAAAATAAAAACTCAGTTTAAAAAATGCTAATTTTTCCAGATTTCAGTAAATTTGGATTTTTTTTCTTAATAAAAACAAAATTTATTAGTGCAATTTTTCCATTAACATAAAGAACAATATGTCACGAATAAATCAATCTCAGAATCGCATCAATAAGTAAAAGCATTCAAAAGTTATTACCATTTAAAGTGACAGATGTTAGATTTGAAAAATAAGGCTTGGTCCTTTAAGGTCAAAATAGGTCATGTCCTTAGGGGGTTAAAGATCGATTTACAGTATAACTGTAATAGATCGGAAACATGCAAGAGAAATACTGTCAGGGATTTGGGAGTTTGCAGATATAGTACTTTGCAAATCTGATTGACCCATTCCCGAAAGCCAGACATTTTCAAAAGATAAGCAGAAGGGAACCCTCCTGCTCACCACAACACCAGCACAATGAGGAGCATGAAGGATACATAACATGTAGCCTAGAGGGAACGTAATACCAGCTGAACAAAAATGTATAACCTGCCTCTTGATATTTGATAGCTATGGAGGATCTGCACATAAACTCAAAGATAGTCTAGCTGGGCCTGAGTAAATTAGATGTCTAGCTCGTTCTCCCATTTAAGCAAATATGACGACTTAAAGTTTTAGGGTGGGTAAATCAAAAGTGCATAAAAATCCAATAAATTACGGTCATGTTTCAAAAGGTGTAATTGGTCAACCAAACCGCCACAGGCAAGGGCAAGGAGCTTAGAAAGTGGGGGAGTTGAATATATCTGCTGAGGTCCAGCAGGACAGGGTAGCCCTAGTAAGTCAAGCTGAGAAAGACAGCAAATATACAATATATTCATTTTGTATATGGCGCAACGAGCAAACCACGTGTAGAGGCCCTTAGGCCACCTAATCAGGTCCCCCCTTAATGGTACTGGGGAGTAGTAGATAGTTCAGGATATAGAACTCCCCCAAGTCCATTGGGATTCAAATGCTCAGGTATTTAACCCCGTAAGGACATGGTTTATTTTGGGCTTAAGGACTCAATGATTTTTGGCGGATTTTCATCTCCATTTTTCAAAAGTCTTAACTTTTTTACTTTTCTGTCGACGCAGCCTTATAAGGGCTTGTTTTTTTGTGTGGCGAACTGTAGTTTTTATCGGTGCTATTTTTGGGTACACAGACTATATTATAAAACAGGAAGAGAAAACGCATCAATTCTGCCATAGATTTTTTTTTACAGCGTTAATCATGCAGCATAAATGACACAATCCATTTTTTCTGCGGACTGGTACGATTACAACGATACATTATTTTTTTTTTTTCCACTTTTCTGCAATAAAAACCCCTTTTTTTGGAAAGCTTTTTTTTTCTTCTTAATTGCTGCATTCAAAGTCCTGTAACTTTTTTATTTTTCTATGTACAGAGCTATGTGACGGCTTATTTTTTGCGAGACGGCTTTTTTGCGATCACAGGCTATGGCAATACAGGACTCTGGCTTCTGGTGTCCTGCTGCCATGGCAACCAGCCGGGCTCTCTGCGCGCTCCCTCTGTGAACCCTTCCCATGCCGCAATCTATATAGATCGCGGCAGGGAAGGGAGGCTATGACTGACAGCTGGCTCCCGCTGCGGGATAGCGCGAGATCATAAGTGATCTTGCGCTATCCCCAGGACGTAAGTTTACGCCCTGTTGCGGAAAGTACCCCGCTGCCAGGACGTAAACTTACGCCCTGGAGCGGGAAGGGGTTATAATAGCCTTAGAGGCAGGGTCGGCTCCAGGCTTATGTGGACTCTCGTGCGATCAAGTCTTGATGAGCCCCATGGTGTGTCAAACAGATGCAGCAGTAAAACTGCAAGTGTATTCCACTTTTTGTTTTGGGGTTTTTTCGTTTACCTTGTTTACTATAAGGTTAAAAGGACATGTTGAATTTATTATTTGGGTAATTGCACGTTAGCGTTTACCATATATGTGGATATCATTGAAATAATTCTTTGGTATACAAAAGCATTACTGGCAACCCATCATGTGCTAATAGACATTTTGGCCATTTGAAACTACAGCTCCAGTATGACCTGAGCATTGATAAGGAGTTGTAGTTTCACAAGCTAGACTGCTTACATGTGATCACAATACTGATGTGATGCCGTCAGACAGAATACACAATGACACTGAGTGACTCACAGGTGATGTCTTCTGGGATGTTCCTTTTCTTCTCAATCTGCTCCAGACCTTCATAATTTCTCCAGCAAATTCTTTCTTCTTTAGAGTAAGCGGCCCCGACACCTTTGTCTCCTCTGAAAATAATAAAGCCTTACACTGTGTTACTTGAAACCTATTTTAGAATATATTTTAATTTCCACATTCAACAAAGAGATTAGACAGTAGCAAGGAAAATGTGAGGGGTCCCTTCTTTCTATATGGATTATGGTAATGTGGGCATTGGACATATCTGAAGGGATGGGAGATCCGTCTGTGAAAGAGTTAAGAGCTCGGGCTAGGGGGTCAGTCAGAAGGTCAAAATATTTTCTTAGAGTAAGAGGCCGTGAAATCATCTGGACCAGGGGCCTTTGTTTGGTTGGTTGCATGAATTAAAAGGCAAAGGACACCTCCCGTGAGATAGGCTTGTGTAAGGACTTTGACAGGGCCACCAGAATAACTAAGATTTGAATCTCTTAGAGATCGATAAATGCAGGAGGGCAACTTGCTGTCTGAAAGCACTTTTGAGGGACAGGTCAGGTTGTATAGGTCCATATAATAGTTGTGGAATATCTGGTTCATTGGTCACAGATCCATTCTTCATAGAAATTAACTGAACAATTGTGATCTCTTGGGGACCTTGCCAGGGTCCTGCTACATTTATTTCCATACTTAAAGAAATGTCTCCCATTGATAAGTTAGTAGCACTTTAGTTCTAGAGTCCTGTACTTCTTTAAGATGTTTAAGTGTGGATCTGAGCTGAAATTGAAGTGAGCTAACGTGCACATTTATGAGCCCTTTCCAGGGCCACTATTTCTAAGCTAAAGCTAGCTATTTCTTGTGATCTTTTCCTTCTTAATTTGTGTCCCACGCTTTGCAAACGAACCACCGATGACACATTTATGTGCAGCCCAGACCACAAGAGAAGACGCATCTTTGGGAAAATTCTCAGCAAAATATTAACATATATCAACAATATATGACAATAATGTTTTGTAATAGTCTCATTAACATGGCAGTGCTAGGCTTTGGGCAATGTCATAGGGGAAGTCAGTGAAGCATAGAGCATTGCATGATCCACAAAAGTGATTGAGTATATTGTTGAGGGCAGGATTAATGGCACATCAGCCTGTCTAAGGGAAAAAAAGTCAATCCTTAAGCGTGGGTGGAAGAGTGGAAATTGTAGTCTCTATCATCAGGATGTTCGTGTCAGTTAACTGATGCGAGTGGAGCTTAACCTTCCTGTGATAGGAGTAAGCTAAATGTGGAGTTCCCTGGGAAACATTGGATAATGAGTTTTGAGCCACTTTTCACTGTTGAAACTTGCCCTACAACTCTTTAGGTGACAGATGTGACACTCCTCTCCAAGTGATGATAGCCCTTCAGAGTGACTTCCTTAAATAAAAATTCTTGGCCAGTTCAAAGCGTTTACAGGATAACAAATTCGACCTTATGGACACCAAGTATATGAAGTCATGTTACATTTTCATCACAAAATATTTGCAGTAGAATTGACAACACTCCTATCCTTTTTGTAGAAATTTCAAGCCAAGAACGTTTTCTTCTTTACCAAGAGACATTGCCTAAACAGCTTTTGGAGGAGAAAAGATGGGAATTGAATTTGATGCCTGTATTATCCCCACTAGAAGTACTTAAGGTAGGTGACTTTCTACACACTTCAGTTCTACATCCAAAAAGATTAGGTGCCACCAGTGTGTTTGGTTATTATTTAAGATTATCTTGAAAGGGATGGATAACTTAGTGTTGATTTACCATGCATGTACAGAAGTAGTACTACTTTTGGCACACAACAGTGTCTGCGTTTCTTATGAAAGGTAATCTGTCACCAGTGTGTGCTACCCTCAGACATGGCAACATAAATATGGTGACAGGCTCCAATTTCAGCACCAGGTCACTTGCTGTAATAGCATACGTTTGTTATTGGTTTTTTAAAAGAAGTTTTTTATTGAATTCTACAAATAAGGCAACGGAAATAATCAAAAAATAAGCATGCATAACAATCTGTTCATAACCGTTCCACATCAATGAATCCTGCAGCACTCCTCACAAATGCACATATAGTGCAGAGGTCAGTAGTATAAATGCCAAGCCACTCCTGGGACCACGGACCTCCAGTCCCCCAACGTAATCCAACAACTCCAATCAAGCGGCAGCATCAATAGTGTATCAAAAATACAAAAAGCTTTATTGCTCCATAATAAAATGGCAACGATTCGACTATGGAAAGTCTTTTTCAAGCCAAAATTTTGGCAGTGTTGTCTGAATTGTCTGCCACCAGTTTTTCCATATGTATTATTGTGTGTGTGCACGCAAAAAGGAATGCAACATGCTTTTCCTTGGCGCGCATATACACTGAGATAGTGTATGGGGATTTGCCGACGCGCAGCAGTACGCAAAGGATTGCGTGCTCCCTACACGGGATATATGCCTGCAGTGCACAGGAGAAACCGCCTGTGTGTGAGAGGCCTAACTGTCGTAATACTGTAGTATTGCATTAGACTGAGCAATCAATCAAAACTTCAAGTCCCCTTAGGGGCCTAAAAAAAGAAAAATTAATTGAACACCCACGTCCCACCATTTATTTATTTATTTATTTTAATATAGCAGATTCAGAAAAAAAACCTTTACCCATATGTAAACATATTTGATATTTCCACATCCATAAAGGTCCGATCTAGCAAAATAACACATTTATCCCACAGGGTTAACATAGTCAAGAAATTTAAAAAAATTAAAAAAAACACGATTCTGGCACAGTGTCTTTTTTTCTATTACTCGGTCTCTAAGAAAATAAAAAATTAATAAAAAGCTATCAGAAAGTCTTGTGTATACATTTCAAAATGTTACCAATAGAAATTGCAGATAATAAATTGGGCCTCACACAGTACCATCAAAAGATAAAATGGTGGTTAGAAAATGGCAAAAAAATATATGTATTCTTTTTAAAGAGATTTTAGATCTTAAAAATGGCACAGCAAAAAAAATTAATTTGGTATCATCGTGATCGTACTGAAGCACAGAATTAAATGATGTAATTTTTGGCGCTGTGTTCGCTATGAAAACAATAACAACCCCCTCCCAAAGATGTGAAAATGCATTCTTCCATTTCATTCCACTTAGAGATTATTTTAATATTTTTCGTAGACTGTGTGCTACATTAACCCCTTAGTGACCAAGCTTTTGTTTTTCTATTTTCAGCTTCCCCCCCCCCCCCCCCCTTTTAAAAACTCCTTTATTTATCCTTCAATCTAACTGTATGAGGGCTTGTTTTTGCGGGTTGAGTTGTATTTTTCAAAGGTACTATTTAATGTACCATATAATGTACTGAAAAACTTTAAAAGAATTCTAAGTGGAGAGAAATGGGAAAAAAAAGACATTCCACCATCTTTTGGTGTGTCTTGTTTCTACGGCACACAAACTGCTACAAAAATGACATAACTTTCTTCTATGGGTCAGTACGATTACTACAATACCAAACTTACATAGTTGGTTTTTTTTGTTTTTTTTTTGCTGTTGTACTTGTAGTGTTTTTTTTATATTTAATTTTTTAAAATAATTTTCTGTCCATCTTTTGCGCACTTATCTTTTTTAATTTTTCCGTTGACCTAGTTGTGTGAGGGCTTATTTTGTGCAGTATGTGCTGTAGTTTCCGTTGGGGCCATTTTTGAATACATACAATTTTTTGATCGCTTTTTATTACATTTTTTTTGGAGACAGGGTAACCAAAAGAGCGCATTTCTAGCGGTCCTAATTTTTTTTTCCGGATGACGTTCACCGTGCGGGGTAAATAATGTGTTATTTTGATAGATCGGACTTTTACAGACGCAGCGATACCAAATATGTTTTTTTTTAAATTAGATTTTATTGTAAATGTGGCAATATCTGTGACTTTTTAATTTTTTAGATTTTTTTTAACTTAATTTTTTTTTACATTTTCTTTTAGTCCTCCTACGTTACCACAACATGCGATGCTTTGATCGCTCCTGCAGTATTATGTACTGCCATAGCGTTACATCATACTGTGATCGGGCAGGCAGTCTTATCAGGCCACCCCACGGGGATGGCTTGACAGGCATACTGCTAAGACAGCCCTGGGGCCTTTCAGAAGGCCCCCGCTGCAATGCCACCCGCACGGCTCCCTGCGATTTCATCGCGGTGGGGTCTTACGGGACCCCTAAACACAGTTTGGGGGATTTAAATGCCGCTGTCAAAATTGACAGCGGCATTTTAAAGAATTAACAGCCCCGATCGGCCGCACGGCTTGTTGGGGTTGTTGCCCGCGGGTGTCAGCTGTAAGACAGTTTTGTCTGGGGATGTAAATACAATATTACAGTATTTTGTTAGGACGAGTACAGTCTCTCCTCGTGGAGACTGCCAAGGAGACTTATAGGCCAGCCAGAGCTCCTCTGGGAAATTTGGTATGGTAAGTAGAGAGTACTACTGTACATGTAATCTTTGCCTTGCGCAGAAGAGGCTGGTTTTGGCTTATATTTCCAGTTGTTGTTAGGCCTGCTTGGTTGAACACCTTCCAATAGGTGGCGCAGCAAAACTATTGTACAATCTGCCATTTGCAGAATATTTTGTTGTGCATGTCATTCTGTTGAATGTTCTTTTCACAGACCTTGTTCACACAGTGAAGTTTCTTTCTTGTATTTTTTTCTCTTTTGAAATCACTCCTGGTTTGACTTAAAATATCTAAAAAAAACTGCACTGTGTGAAGTTGGCCTTAAATGGATTAAAAATATCACATAGATCCATAAAAATATGATTGCAGTAGAAACAAAAGCCAGTTCATAGTATCAATTACATGGATTTTAAGCTAAAACTAACATTGCACTTCACTTTTCTATTTTCATGTCAAAGCTATACATAAGTGAAGAGAACAGAAGGGCAAATGAATATGATTTCAAGAAGGCGCTTGATCTGCTAGAGTATATTGAGGTATGATCACACTTAAATTTATATTGTTGTAATTATTTTTTAACCTATTTGTACACATGAATGGAAGAAAATACGCCAGTAAATATTTGATGTTGATGATTATCTGGATGTGTTTGCATTACTGTATGGCACCATGCAAGTGTGGGAGGTTTTCTAACACAGATTATAGTGGAAAAATTAGAATACTGTATGTGTATTCTACTCGTTGTTAGGGTCATATTTACACCTCATACTGCCCTCGGCACTAACCCTAAACACGCTCCCATTAAGGGTATGTTCACACGGAGCAGACTGCACAGTGGACTTTAGTGCAGATCCACACCAAAAATAGTTTAAAAAATCTGTACTTTAAGATGCAGATCTGCAGCAGATTTCACCATTTCAATCGAAGGGGTAAAGTTTGCTGAGGATCTACATGAAAATCCACCCCAGGTGGTACAGAATTTGACGTGAATCTTGGTGCGGATTTTCCATTGTAGAAAATCCTCACCAATTCCACTGTGTGTGAACATAACCTTAAAATCAATTTATCCATTGCAGCTCAGTGTTCTTTTCTTTCCCTTCTCATGTTCCTCTCACCTGCGTCCTGTGATGATCCTAAATTTTAACTTGGGGCAAGCATACAGTATTAAGGCCCATTGAGACACAACGATCATCGCTCAAAATTCACTCAAAAGCCGTCTTTTGAGCGATAATTGTTGTGTGTAACTGCACTTATATCGTGCAGTTTTCATTACCCCGTCGCTCATCGTCGTCTTTCAGCGTGCTGGAAGATGACGATGAGCCTTATCAGGGATTCACAACGGGATACAGCTGATACTATTGATTCAGCTGTATCCTCCTCCCTGATCACAGGCTAAGTATGAAGAACAGAGCGGGCCAGCTCTGTCCTCCATACCCGGCACGGAGTGCTTGGCTGTATAACAGCCGGGCGCCCTGTGTAGAAAACATTTGGATGCAGAAGACAAGCGGGGACACCCCGCTTGTCTTCTGCATCCTCTGTTGGCAGTGCAAGGTGATCGCTCATCTTGAGCTGTAAATGACGATTATCGCTCAAAAGTTGCTTGAGCGACCTCTTTTGAGCAATAATCATTGTGTCTAAATGGGCCTTTAGCTATGAGTACCGACCCAGCCTTAAAGGGGTTGTCCCGCGCCGAAACGTTTTTTTTTTTTTTCAAACCCCCCCCCCCCCCCCCCCCGTTCGGCGCGAGACAACCCCGATGCAGGGACGTACAGAAAGCTTACCGGAGCGCTTACCTTAATCCCGGCGCTCCGGTGACTTCTATACTTACCTGTGAAGATGGCCGCCGGAATCCTCTTCCTCCGTGGACCGCAGCTCTTCTGTGCGGTCCATTGCCGATTCCAGCCTCCTGATTGGCTGGAATCGGCACGTGACGGGGCGGAGCTACACGGAGCCGGCATCCTGCACGAAAGGCTCCATAGAAGAAAGCAGAAGACCCGGACTGCGCAAGCGCGGCTAATTTGGCCATCGGAGGGCGAAAATTAGTCGGCACCATGGAGACGAGGACGCCAGCAACGGAGCAGGTAAGTAAAAAACTTTTTATAACTTCTGTATGGCTCATAATTAATGCACAATGTATATTACAAAGTGCATTAATATGGCCATACAGAAGTGTATAGACCCACTTGCTGCCGCGGGACAACCCCTTTAACTATTTAATATTTACTGCTTGTAATACCCATCAAGTTGTGCAAAAACTTGGAGTTAGGCTATGTCCACATGTAACATTCCTGGAGTAGGTCCACATAAAAATTCATGTCACATGCAGATTTTGATGTGAATTTTAATGTAGATTTCACACTCACGGTTGAAGAGGTGAAATTGACATGCACAACAGATCAATTTACGCTTTGGATTTCTCTGCAGCATGTGGATGAAATCCCATACACATGGCCTGTACTGTAAATGCTGCAGATAGTCCACAGCCAATTCTGCTGCAGAATAGCATTTCCACAACATCTGAGTCTTATGGATCTAAAGAACTACAAGAATCACATTGCAGTGGATAGACAAAACTGAATGCATAATGCATTGAATAAGTCAAATAACATTGTAAATAGGGCACCCACTAAATATGACAAAGCTTAACTATTTAGTAAGCACCTATATGCAAAAAACAAAAAAAACCACCAATCAGCAAGTTATCTATCCTGTGAACAAGGGATAACTTGTAATTCTGGTACTACCCCCTTTAAAGGGGTTGTCTCGAGGAAGCACTGAATTATTTTTTTTTGCCCAGTCCCCCTAATTAAGCATACATTACTAAGCCCCCCTGTAAATGACTTTTCTAGCTGGTTTGTACTTACAGTTCCAGAGTTTCAGCAACTTATAAAAATTTTCCCAAGATGGCCGCCAGCTCTTTTCCCATCTCTTGCTGTAGCCCGACGTGCGCGCTCCCGAGACGCTACCAGCTGTGTCTCCCTGACAACCAGACCCCCCGCAGCCGCCGACCGGACCCCTGGATTGAACGCCGCCGACCACGGCACACAGTCACCCACCGCCAGGCAGCAGGTAACCCCCCCCCCCGGCACAGCGGCAGCCCCCCCCCCCGGCACAGCGGCAGCCCCCCCCCCCCGGCACAGCGGCAGCCCCCCCGGCCCATCACTTACCTGGGCGGCGGGACAGCTGGGCGGCTCTGCACCTTCCTCTAACAGAGGATGGTACAGAATGGCCGCTCCAGCGCGCTCCCGAGCAGTGACAGCTCGTCTGCGCATGCGCAGAAGAGCTGTAGCGGGGAGCACACTGAAGCGGCTCGTGCTGAAAGGAGAAGACCGGACTGCGCAAGCGCGTCTAAAAAAGCAAGCTGCCAGCGAATTTAGACGGAACCATGGAGACGAGGACGCTAGCAACGGAGCAGGTAAGTGAATAACTTCTGTATGGCTCATATTTAATGCACGATGTATATTACAAAGTGCATTAATATGGCCATACAGAAGTGTATAACCCCACTTGATTTCGCGAGACAACCCCTTTAAGTATAATCCTATGAGCCAAGATCTCCTGAAGTCACTAGTAATAGCTTTAAGGAGGTTGTCCAACATTTGAAAATAAAACCGAAATACAGCAGCAGCAAGCTCATGTATGTGTCAGACGTGCAAATGCGATTGGGCTAAGCAGTGGCGTATGTGAAAAAGACTTGGGTGTACGGCTCAGAGGTGAGTATTGCGGTTTTTTTTTTTTTTTAAACACCTCACTCGAGTATAAGCAGAGGGGGGCTTTTTAACACATTTTTTGTGCTGAAAAACTAGGCTTATACTCGAGTATATACGGTAAGTAAAATAAGACTCACTAGTACTGGATCAGTATTAAAATTACCATATTATTAAACAAACTGAAGGTACCGGAGAAAGTATCAAACCAGGGTTAGGGAAAGAGAAGCTAAATCCTTTTAGAAACAGATTATCATTTTGCTCAGTTTTGATGTCAGAGCCTTTGTAATGGAGTATAAGAAGCTATTACATGTCCTCTCGTGTTATAAAAAAATAAGTTTACTTCGGTCTTGTCATAAATATTTGACTAAAAGCATGTCCCAACATGCCAAAAGTCATGGGACAGCAGTATGTTACCTCACCTGAATGCTTGGGAAAGCCGTCACCCTGTATAAGTTCTGAGGTGTTATACTGTGTGTTAGTGTGAACACTGCGCCTTGCCATGAGCACACTGGCCAATGTGTGTAATGGATACTCAGGGCTCATGGCACGTGACACAGGGCCCCAACCACTGGTGTAACTTATTCTTGACTTCCTCAGTCATGCACCTCTTGCATAAGCCTAAGTCACACCCCAATACGCTCCAAAAAACCTCGCTGCTATCACTGACCGTTTCGCTGTAAGACAGATCAGACACGTGGGTTCTGCTCATTGACTGGATATGGACTCTTCCGGCTCTCTAGCAGCTCAAATTGCCAAACTTATCTTGGTCTATAAGTGGTTTATAGAGCTACAAGGACTGATAGGAAACCAGTGAATATTTGAGACGGGACAAGGTGCAAACATGTTCAATATCAGAAACGTCTTCAGGGTGGAGGATTCTACAGATATCATACTTAATAACGTGAATTTTATTGGAGTTCAAACAAGGCATGGGGTGTGTTCCCATGGCATGGGTTGGGTCAACTAGTCCACCTAGACACATTATTGACCTGTGCCCACTACGCTTCACTGCTTCGTAACCATTTGCAGCCCCATATGGACTTTCATGTACCCCCACAATATTCCATCAGGATTATGCACTGTGCCATTGGGCCCAAGTTGTTCAAAATTGGTTTGAGGAGCATTCTAGAGAGTCCTACGAATGGTGTGGCATGCACGTTTGCCTGATATGAGCAAAGTCGCACATTTATGGAATGTGGTGTAAAGGTCCATTTGAACCCGAGATCTTGCTGGGGGTGGCTCTTCAGAAGTCGTAGCTCAACATCTCTTTCAAACATCATCCGTCCAGTTTTCGAATCTATACCATGTTGAGTTGCGGCATTTGAGTGGGCAAGAGGGCGTCCTACCAAATAGTTGCTGATTCATAGCTTTTGGCATGTCAGTATATAAATAAGTTGATAATGATGGTTACGTTTTTAAGACCTTCTCTGCCTTGAAAGCTTATTGGTCATCAATACATTTGTCAGTTTGCTACAAATCTTTTTTTTTTTTTTTTTTTTTTGAGGATAAAGATGTGGAAATTGAAGAGCTAAAGCTGGATATACTCTGCAAAGCTATAAAAAGAGACCTGTGAGTATCAAATAGCTGAGTATTCTTTTTATTACAGCCATGGGAAGTTGAATGTAAGGCAAACAACAATCCTTCTGTTTAATCACTGGTTAGAACGGCTGCTGAATATTTCCAAGAAGCTAGTGCACCTAAGGGCTCTTCCATACTTGTTTCTGACTACAGTCCAGCTTCTGTCCCCAACATTCAACAGAAACCGCCCTTACAAAGGTGTCAAACAACCTCCTGACGGCCAAATCGAGGGGTGACTACTCTCTACACTGCTGACCACAAACTTCTCAGTATGCTTCGCTCCATCGGCCTAAAGGACACCGCTCTCGCTGGTTTTCCTCCTACCTATCTGACCGCTCATTCGGGGTCTCCTTTGCTGGCTCTACCTCCCCTCCTCTTCCCCTTGCTGTTGGGGTCCCCCAGGGCTTGGTCCTTGGCTTCCTCCTTTTCTCCATCTACACAGCCCCTATTAGATAAACTATCAGGAGATTTGGCCTCCAATACCACCTCTACGCTGACTACACCCACCTGTACACCTCTTCCCTTGACATCTCTGCACCTTTCCTCCAAAACATCACAGACTGTCTGTCCGCTGTCTTTAACACTAGGTCCTCTCTCTACCTAAAATTGAACCTCTCAAAAACTGACCTACTGGTGTTTCCGCGATCTACTAACCGACCTCATCCTGACATCTCCATCTCAGTGTGTGGCACCACCATAACTCCCAGACAGCACGCCCGCTGGCTTGGGGTCGTATTAGACTCTGATCTCTCCTTTGCCCCCCACGTTCAATCTGTGGCCCGAACATGTCAGCTGCACCTCAAGAACATCACAAGAATCCGCTCTTTTCTCACCGTGGACACCCTAAAAACGCTCACTGTTGCCTTCATCTACTCTCGTCTCGAATATTGCAACTCGCTGCTGATCGGCCTCTTTAGCTATTCATTCATGAATGAATAGCTAAGCACTAGCTGTTATTGGCTGAGCGCTCGGCCAATCAGCACAGCCCTTTCAGGAGGCGGGGATTTTTAAATCCCCGCCTGCTGAAAGTGCTGGATAGCAGTGACGGGGAGCCAGCCAGAGAACGCGTGTGAGCGGCGGATAGGTGAGTACTTTTTGTTTTTACATTTTTTAACCACTTATTGATGATTTTCAGGGAAGGGCTTATATTTCAAGCCCTTCCCCGAAAATCATACTGCAGGGTTTGCCAAAAACCACTGCTTTCAATGGGATCGGCAGCAGCGCCAATCCCATTGAAAGCAATGGGATAGCATGCTGCACTTCCCGGGGATGAAGGAAACTCCTGTCACAGCTGTGGCAGAAGTCCGCAGTATTTTCCGTATCTTTTCAACGGGGCTAGCGGTGCTGCCGCTGGCCCCATTGAAAAGACTGGAGATCTCCTGGCGTCATGCCGGTTTTTTTCTCGCACTGCGAGGCGAGAGTTTTCACTTGCTCTCGCAGCGCAGTGGAGGAAAAAACGCCAGTGGGTGTCCGCCCTAATATTTATGTGTGTGTGTATTATGTACAGAGTGTAGTATATGGCCATATACCCCCACAAATAAACAGACTACACACATATACACACATACATAGTATACAGTCATATACCCCCAATATGGGCAGACTATATACACCATACGTACAGCAGGATGAATCTTCCCTCCGTTGGGCGCAGTAGGAGCTCTGGGCCGCAGAGCCGCTCACCATTATGTCCTCGGGCCCGACAGTCTGCGCGGTGCTCTGTATTGTAGGACAGTCTGGCGGGTAGGACCGGCAGCAGTGCTCACTGGGGGATGGAGACTCCCGGCAGCGGAAAGAGGAGAAGACCACCTGGCTACTCCACGGCTGTGCGGCAAGAGAAGGAGCCAGTGCTGTGATTGGATCGCGTGCCAGCCAATCACAGCCGGCACTCGATTAAACCAATCACAGCCATTTAGTGACATCACTGAATGGCTGTGATTGGTTTATCGAGCGGCGGCTGTGATTAGACGCTGCTCGATCCATTCACAGCGCTGACGGCGGGGAAATTGAACAAGCCGGGGAGAACACTAGCAGCTTGCCGCACCACCAGGGACAGTGATGCGGCTGGGAGATGAGCATTGCATTTTTTTGGGGGGGGGCTGACTGGAGTATTTTGCATAAAGCATATACCATACATATTATACTGTCTAACATACACATAACCCCTTGCCTGTGTCTTTTATAAAAGAAATGTTTTGCTATGCAGTATTTGAAGTGGTCTTTATATACAGCTGTGTCAAGTCAATGTTTCCATACAGACACTGGTTATCTAATCTGCATTCTGGCCTTTTTTTTATTAATCCCTAAAAATCCATGTACACAGATTAAGGGAACACTAGCCATGCTGTTTTATGAAGAGCTATGAGAGCGAAAAAGGAGTATAAAAGAATACCCCATAGTATAGTGAACAAAAATCATTGTATTTCACTAAACCAAGTGTAACTCATGGAAAGGAAGCTTTAATAACATTTTAGCAGCCTTCTTTTTAACAGCATGCCGAACTTAGCAATATCAGGGTATGTTTGCACAGTGAAATTTAGTATGTTTGAAAGTCCCCATTAAAAACTGTTCCCTCGCAAACCCCTTTGTGACGCAGCCTCTTTTGGACATAAGAATGTAACAATTTTTTGCAATTTTTATCTCCACTTTTCATAAGCTATATCTTCATTTTTCCATCAACATAGCCACATGATGGCTTGTTTTTTCATGGCAAGATGTAGTTTTTATTGATACATGACCACAAAATGGTATTGTATAACGCTTTGTTAATGGTAAAAAACAAATTCAGCAATTTTGTTTTTTTTTATGGTGTTCATCATATTGTGTAAATGACATAGTAACATAGTATACAGAGCTTTAAAAAAGAAACCTGTCCATGTAGTTCAGCCTTCTTCCCACCCACCCCCACTTCCCTTCAATGTTGATGCAGAGAAAAACCCCAATGAGGTAGAAGCCAATTTTCCTTATTTAAAGAAAAAAACCGCAGACGTCTTTTTTTTTTTTTTTCCTCAAAGCAACCCCAATTTTGATCACCTCTCTCAGTATTGTAGTCCACCCATTACATGTATTACTGTAGTTGCCCGCCTTTGTACCCACTCAAGCTCTGATTTGTCCTCCTTGAGTACCAGTGCCTAAAACTGTCCACAATATTCCATGTGCGATCTGACTAGTGACTAGTAAAAAAGAACAATGTTCTCGTCATGTGCCCCTTGACCTTTTTTGATGCACCCAATGATCCTGTTTGCCTTGGCAGCAGCTGCCTGGCCCTGATTGCTCCAGTTAAGTTTACTGTTAACTAAAATTTTGAAGTCCTTTTTCCATGTCACGTTTACCTAGTGGATTCCTATTTAGTGTGTGTTTCCCTGCCCATGTGCATAACCTTATTTCTATCAGTGTTAAAACTCATTTGACACATTTCTGCCTAAGGCTCCAGGTTATCCAGATCCATTAATAACTGCATTCTGTCCTCTCTTGTATTATTTACCTTACATAGTCTTGTATGATCTGTAAATATTGATCTTTTACTGTGCAATCTTTCCACCAGGTCATTATTAAATATATTAAAAAGAATGGGGCTTAATACTGCCCCCAGGGGTACCCCCCATTAATAACCACCCTCTTCTGTCTATCACTGAGCCAGTTACCCACTTACACACATTCTCAACCAGACCAAGCATTCTCATTTTATATACTAAACACAGCATCAAACACTTTTTGAAAAACTCCAGATTTATAACATAAAAATGACTCTCCCCGATCCACTCTAGAACCTACCTCCTCGTAGAAGGTGATGTTACATATATTAAATGGTCTATCAGATTACTTAATTCTCTTAGAACCCTACGGTGTATGCCATCGGGACCCAGTGTTTTTTGTCTTTTTTAAAATCTTTTTTTAGGGTGGGTCTG
This sequence comes from Eleutherodactylus coqui, assembly GCF_035609145.1. Taxonomy (NCBI): domain Eukaryota; kingdom Metazoa; phylum Chordata; class Amphibia; order Anura; family Eleutherodactylidae; genus Eleutherodactylus; species Eleutherodactylus coqui. Next base: position 120,049,418 of record NC_089839.1, on the reverse strand, counting down.
CACTTCTTCCTGAGTTAAACTAGTGACATTTAGTGGAAAGTTTACTTTTTCACTCTGCAGCTCATATCATTCAATGGCAAAACTCTATTTCATCTCCGCGAGCAGAAAATGGCAATCGATTTCCACTCGTGGAGAATAAATCGCAGTATGCTGAAATTCTGTGTGGGTTACACATGGCTGGCTTCCATTGAAGTCAATGGAAGCTGTCCGTCCCGCGGCACTTCCGTAGTGAGCACTGTGGAAGTATCATGGGATGCTTGTCAAACTTGCGATAGTTTGATCTCTCCTGCAGTGTGATGTAATACCATAGTTATTACATTATACCATGATCTGACAAGCCAGCGATCTGCAGCCCTGGGGGCTTACAGAAGGCCATGGAAACCAAATGGCACCCTGCAATCTCATCGCAGGGGGCCATTTAGGATCCCTTAACTCCAATTAGGGCATTTAAAGCCTGCTGTACGAATTGAGATTTAAAGAGTTAACAGCTGGTTTCAGAGGCAGTGCTGTTTGGAAGTGCTGCGGATGGTACAAACCCCGAACCTCCATGACATAAATATACATCCTGGAGTGTTATGGGTAATTTGCTTATTGTTAGGCAATTTGTCGACTACAACCATCCAGCTTCCCACATTCCAATAATGCGCCCCTCTCTCACACACTGTCGACTGGGTGAAATCTCTTTGTTTGCATTGTAGAAGCAAGTCTAGTGGTCAACCAGCTCTGTACAAGTGGAAGAAGAGGTCACTACACACAAAAGAGCCTCTGAGAGCCTTTTTATAGGCCAAGAGTAAAACCACTTTTAGGTCCTCTGGTGGCAAGACCGTTCACCTAATAATGCTACAACTCTAATCATTTACATATTTGCCTGAGATGTAACTGCATGCCAAGTTTTGCTGCAAAATGGCAACTAATCTATGTGCTTGATTCATTTTTTTATAGTGTATTTTAAGACTTTTTATTGGCTCACTGCACTTTTTTACAGGTTGACTACTCTAGATGGGAAGGATGACCCAATAGAAGCAGCTAAAGACTCCACCTTTGTAAAAGTGCTCAAAAAGTTACTGAATGAAGGTTCGTTCATTCCTGCTTTATATATATTGTATGCAACATAGAGGACATCAGTAACTGTTTCGATCATGGGTGGAGATGTATATAATCGTATGAAAGCTAGTCATACAAAAATACAAAGTTGTCCTAAAATATACAGTTGCAAGACAAAGTGAACCTACCAAAGCCACAATTATTGTCAAACACAGCCTAACTAAACTAGTAAGACACAAACAGTTGTACACGGTTTTTATCTTCTATTGAATGCACTAGGTAAGCATGGAGAAGAAGTAAATGAACCCTTGAATTTAATAAACTGTAGAATCCCTTTAGTCATCTCCAACATGTTACTTATAGCTGCAAAATAAATTTGCATGACATTTAAATTCATCAATCTTTCTGGGATGCTTTGCATCCATAGCCCTTTTCAGGTTAAGCTAAAGCATCTTGATAGAGTGAAATGGTCACAAACGTTTAAAACAACTTGCAGCCAGTGTAATAACTAGCAAAACTACAAATAAATCACCTTTATTTGTATACAACAGACATATTCTTCAGCACTTTGTGACTTGATATTATCGGTTCTGTCCCCACTGGGGCTCAAAATTTTTTACTTCACCAATTTGCATATTTTTGGATTGTGGAAGAAAATCTGAGAACCTGGAGGAAACCCAACAAACTCCATGCAGATCCTGTTCTTAGACTTTTGAACCTTGGGCCCTAGCACTGCAAGACAATAGTGCTAACCACTGAGCCAAATCAGTTTACCTAAAATGACATTGCACACTATTGGATATATGGGTTATGTCGCTGTACACAAACTCACAAAGCACAATGTAACTGCCAATCTACAGTGGTGCAAGGATCGCCTTGTTTGAATAGCTAATCACTCCATTCAATGTTTCTCTGTTGCTTAATTAAGCTATGCCGTTTTGAGATCAGATGGTCTTACATGGATGAAGACAATGACTGGGGAATACCTTTTGCCTGAGTGTGTTCTGCCAGTAGTTAAATACGGAAGAGATTCTGTTATCATCTGGGGATGACTTAGATGGCCTAGTCTGTTGCTTATAGTGGCAAGTAACACGAACACAGAGGTGTACCTTGACATTCTATATCACAGATGTTAAGCACAAAGCCCATGGCCCGAGTCCTGCCCGCCACCTCCTTTTATGTTGCCCGCCCACCGTGCCTAATAAAGGGATTATCCAGGCAATGCCCGCCAGACTACCTCCAACCCCTGCAGTTAGAAGTGCAGCTACCATTGATTTCCCCGAGAGTTGCTCTTGCAGTTACGAGTGCCGGCCACTACCCAGGGGGCAAAGCAGCAGCTTCTGTTCTGACCAAGATGCATCATGGGGAGCATTGCCTCTACTCGCCCTCCCTGCAACTTTGGTCCAGCGGCACAGTGCAGAGTTTGTGACTGCTGACTATTGCGCCAAGGTGAGAGGTCAATGGTCACAGGCTCAGTAGCGGGTGCAAAACCTTTTGGGATGCTATCTAGCTCAAAGCCAACAAGAGGGTTTCTATTGGTCTCTGGCCAGGCAGCATCCCTGGGGCTACTTTGGGAATCATGGTTACAACTGGGGCCACTATTGGTGGTCACGATTACTACTGGGACCACTATGTATGGGGGGGGGGTCACGGTTACTACTGGTGCAGCATAGCAGATTGGATGTGAATGGTGAGACTGGGAGTAAGAGTTAGCTACATTTGTTCCACAGTGGCTATCACCAGTGTTTCCCAAATAGCATATCCAGTAGAGTAAATGACTAAAAATGACTTGTGATGCTAATTGTCATGATGCCAATGGTATACAGCTCAATAGTTAGCAGTGAAGGAATCAGATAGAAACTGAGAGTGGTAATTAGATAACCAATATGGAAACCTTTTTACTAATTTTCACCCAATGGCGTATTTGAACTTTTCTCCTTTTTACAAGATGTAGCATAAATGTTTTCTTAAATACCGATTACTTAAATGATTGTCAGATGGGATGACTCAGGGATATGTGGCTCTGAGGTTATAGCCTTTATTAAGATGTTTTCCGCTGTAGTATTGACTATGGCGCTGGCTTCTACGTAACCCTTCTGTCAGAACTAGGCGACTACACCCAGGCTCTTCGGCACTTTACCTTAGTTACAGAGGGGTAAAAAACTGAGGGGTCAAAATACGCAGTACTCCCCAAGATAATTTTGTTAAAGGATCTACTTTTCAAAATGGGATTATTTGTGGAGTTTCTCCAGCGTTTTGGCCGCTCAAGGGCTGTACATGTGGACAATGGGGCCTAAATCGCCTACAAGCAAAATTTCTGTTCTGAAAGCCCAGCGGGTGCTCTTTCAGTTTGGGCCCCGTTGTGCATAATGACATAAGATTAGGGCCACAATGGGTATGTTTCTGAACACAGGACAAATGGCGATATCCATTTTGGGGTGCAAATCCTAATTTTCATGTGCACTATAGAAAACAAACTTTTTAAAATGACATATTTGTAAAAATATAAAATGTTATTTTTTCTCCTCTAAATTGCATTAATTTCTCATTAACCTCACGATCCTCTGTCACAGCTGTGGCAGGGGATTCTTTACTCCCCGCGGAGATCAAGAAATCCTCTGCATAGCTGTGGCAGGGAATTCCTTAGGCCCCCTGTCCACGGGTGTTGCGGTATCCCGCTGTGGAGCTCCGCCGCGGGAGCCTCCACCTGGGAGCAGGAGCCGTCACCGATTCTCCGCCGGTCAGCCCTATCTGAGATAGGCTGACCGCGGAGAATCTGGGCAATGATTCTCCGCTCGTGGACAGTGTTCCGGCGCTTTCCATAGCAGACAGCTGTGTGAAGCTTTCCATAGTGTTGCTCTTGAAAGCGCAGCGCCAACGTTCACGAGTGGAGAATCATAGCGATTCTCCACTCGCAGGATTTAAATCGCGGTATGCCACGATTCTCAGTGGTGAGATAGGCTCACTGCTGAGACCTGTCAGCTCTTCCCCCTCGTTCCCCGCGGCGGAATATCGCTTTTACCTCAAGTTTTTACAACCTGTGTGACTAAACCAATATTTGTTTCCACAGGTAAAGACCTGAAGTATTACTTGCCGGATGTAAACGTGCTGCTTCAGTGCAGTGAACTTGACAGCTTAAAGACAGATCGGTGCTTTGAGTTTGTTCTGAAAGCAAATTATGAATATTATGTAAAACAACTTGAGTAACTCATTTGTACAACTTGCAGTTTTATACACGTTTTTCTATTCTCAGTGTTTAATAAAAATTTGCCTTTAGCAACGTTGTGTCTTCCCTGTGTAAACAATAACCATATTTGCAAAGCATTAAACAGCATGTCATTTTTTTTGTATAGAACAGGGAGTGAATGTAGTAGGGTGGTCTCGGCTCTATTGTGCTTCCTGGACATGGATTACATACTTCCTGCGGTACTTTATAAACAGTGGATTCCTCTGTAGATTATTAATCTGATCTGTTTTTCTTTATGGGCATACAGGAATCCTTTTCTTTGGAGGATTATCTTCCTGCGTCATATATTTGTTACTACGTAAAAAGTATCACAAACCAGTCATCTAAAATAAAAAATCTGAAGAACCCATTGTTTTAAGTGATATTTAACATTCAGATTTGTACACAGTAGTTGAGCTACATAGATTAGGGTTTGTTCAGATCGGTTTCTGAGGATTTGTTCAGTCTCTGTTGCAGATTTTTGTTAATGTGCAGGAGAAATGCAAGAGCACAAACAGAAGTCAGAAGGACACCATAAAGGTCAATGTGGACCAGTCGGTTTCATCATTGAATGGATCTGTTTTGGCCTGAAGGACCCTATAAAAGTCAATGTGGGCTGGTCGGTTCCATCATTGAACAAATCCGTTTTGGTAAGGGATTCTTTTCCTGCACCTATGACGAATCATTAAAACTGAATTCATAATACTGATGTGATTTCTCTGTTGCTTGTGCTTCTTTTGAGTTAAGGATTAACATTTGATGGAACGTTCTGCATAAGTTAAAACACTGATGTGTTGAAAGTCCCCGCTTACACATCGTCCAGTCATGACCGCACTACTGGAGGATAGTACAGGAAGATAGAGAGTTGAAAGGGCCCCTCCCACCCACTCCAGTGTTCTTCCTGTCCCTACAGAGGAAACAGATGGATAGAATGCTTTGATAAACCAGTAGTGAAGGGGATAAGGCAGTTAATGTTGCTTTTCACTCTTACGGAAAGCTATTTAATATAGAGGAGCACTCTGGGTAGATTAAGGGTATCTCAATGTGGGAGTTGATGAAAATAGCGCTATAGGTTGTCAGGATACATTTCGTTGTCGCCTTAGGGCGATCTTGAAGTTTATATTTTCTTTGGAAGTTTGGTTCCTTTTTGTTCTGACTAGGGGAGTACAAGCCCTATTTTCTTGTTTCTTTTTGTTTATTGAAGGGGAATTAAGGCCTCATGTCCACGGCCGGATCTGGTTCCGTATACATATTTTTGCAACGCAGACCTGTGGAAAACATTTGTGGGAGATCGCGGATCTAATGGGTTTTTCTGTGCAGATGCACTACGGATCATCCGCACAGAACAAACAATCTGCAACCCCACCAAAATTGGGAGCATTTAGAAAAAAGTTTTTCCTATTTTCAACTGCAATATCTCAAAGCTGTACAAATTTTTGATGAGGTATATATTTCCATCTGTTCACTTAATTCTGGAAGCACATTAGAATTTTTTTTTTATTTAACCATTTAGGAGACATACAATTTTACATTGATTTATTAACATTTTGAGAAGCATTTTGTTTTCTTACACCAAGCCAAGATTGCAAACGCTCATGGGTATCAAAATTATAGATACCCATTGAAAAAAAAACACATTTTAATGTATTCACTGGGGGGTGTTATGAGTATTTTGACCCCACAGTGTTTTTTTCAGGAATTAATGCAATTTAGGGAGAAAAAATAAAATGTCATATTTTTGTAAATATGTAATTTTAAAGACAGGATTTATTTCTATAGTGCGCATTGAAATGTGAATTTGTACCCTTTATTGAATTCATCTGGGGGTGTACTGCGCATTTACCCAGTCGTCTCCACGACAGCACCACCTGAGATGGCCGCCTCCTGGTTGGACAGGAACACACCGAGAAGTTAAAAAGCTCCCCCCTCTCCCACCTTCCTCAGTGTGTTCCTGTCCTGCCAGGAGGCAGGATCCCCGAGAGTTGCTGGTGGAGACGCCAGCATGAAAATACTTACAGCGGATCGAAAGGCAGTGGGTCAGCCTGTCCTCCCTTCCAGACTAGCGGCTCCCGGCTCTCTGGTTCCCCTGGGCCAGGTTCCTCTCGCGGCGGCCCATGGGGGTGCAAAGCGGGGGCCTCAGCTCTCCTCCTCCATCGGCTGTACATAGGACCAGGCACGGCGCTCTCGGAGTCCCTTTGATGCGCATTGGAGGGGGTGGGGCGTCACGTGACCGCGATGACGTCATCTCGTAGGCGTTGCAGAACGGGAGGAGAGGGAGGGGCTTGGCGAGGAGGCGCCAAATTTGAAAAGATTTATAAAGGAACCTGAGAGAAGATCAACTCGAACAGGTAAGCCATTGCTGTTTAGGCTGGCTTGTCTTGCTCCAAGGTGTCGCCAGCACTGGTTGACAGATGAGTGCTCCAGCACTAGACATTGCTGAATCTTCAGCTACAGCGGGGGCCGTAAGTAGCCAGTGGGGCAAAAAAGTTTATGCATAATCCACTATACAATGTTTGGAATGTTGCATCCTTATCCGCAAAAAAACTGTTTGTCTGCTACGGGAATAAAAAAAGACGCTCCTCCCAGAATGAAACCCAAAAAATGCGCACAGTGCGGATCGAGACTGCCAGCTACGTACGAGAGGCCTCTATGCAAGGCATGCGTAGCCAGGCTGGTTAAAGAGGAATCAGGGATTCCTGGAAGATGTCAGGAAGCTGGTCAAGGAGGAAGTTCGGTCAGCTCTGACATTGCAAATAGCGCCACCAGCGGGGGCATCAAGGGCTAAGCGCCAGAAAAGGGCGTATAGCCCGGAAGAATATTTATACTCCGAAAGAAGCTCGCTCGGGATGGAGCTGGAAGAACCAGCGCCTGAAGAGTCCTCAGATGAAGAGGATTACAAGAAATATCTATTCCATCAGGAAGACTTAGCAGAGCTCATTAAGTCTGTCAGGGCTACACTCAAAATGGAGGAACCCAGAGAGCCGCGTACTATACAGGACGAGATTTTCGGGGGACTAGGGGAAAGACGCAGACAAACCTTCCCAGTCCATAGCAACATTTCCAAGCTGATTCAGAAGGAATGGAAAAAGCCTGATGCGGGATCTTTCTCCTCTAGGGGGGTTAAAAGACGATACCCGTTTGAAGTAGTAGTGTGTGTAAGCTGGGAGGAAATATCCAGAGTGGATGTCCCGGTGGCCAAGGTAGCTAAAAGAACAACTCTGCCCTTCGAGGACGCCATGCAATTAAGAGATCCAATGGATCGGAAGGCTGAGGGCCTCCTGAGAAGATCTTGGGAGGCAGCAGCTACTATACTCAGACCGGGGGTCGCAGCCACATGTGTGGCCAGGACCCTAGAAGTGTGGCTGGAGCAGCTGGAGCTCCATATAACTAACAAAGCACCAAGGGACCAGATTATAAAAATTCTCCCTATCCTTAAAATGGCCACGAACTTTTTGGTGGATGCATCGGCGGAGACAGTAAAGCTCTCAGCAAAGGCGACAGCCCTGTCCAATTCAGCCAGAAGAGTTTTATTGCTAAAGTCCTGGTTGGGCGATTTAGCCTCAAAGAACAAATTGTGCTCTCTTCCATTCCATGGCCAGTTTCTCTTTGGCCCAGATCTCGACAAAATTCTCGAGAAGGCGTCCATCAGGAAGAAGGGGTTCCCAGAGGATAAGCAACAGAAGGGGAAGACCTTTTTTCGGGCCCCACCGCAGCAGCCCGGGCAAGGACAAGACAGGTCGCTGGAGTTACCCCAAGGGGGGTAGAGGGCGAAATTTCCTCTTTAACCCCCACCAGGGGGATCCAACCAAACAGAAACCCTGACGCCATCCCAGTGTGGGCGAGGCTGGGGAACTTTGCGGATCGATGGGCCGCGATTTGCGAAGGCTCATGGATCCCAGAGCTCCTACAGCAGGGATACCAAATAGAGCTGTTGTCCCTCCCCAGAAGGAAATACTTTACCACAGGAGGCTCAGCACAACCACTACGCCTACTCCAACAGAGCCTACTCAGGACCTACTACATTCAAACGCAGTATCCTTTTTACCTCAGAACGAAGAGACCCGGGGCCACTACTCCAGACTCTTCCTGATAAGGAAACCATGCAGGAAGTCATGCATGATGATAAACTTAAAGCCCCTGAACGCCTTTATCAGATGTCAAAAGTTCAAGATGGAGTCAATCTCCTCAACAGTGAAGCTGATACCAAAGGCAGTCTATATGGCGTCTATAGATCGCGTACTTTCATGTGCCGATCCACAGGGATTCTCAGAAATACCTGAGATTCGCACTAGATACGAGCAGAAGAACAAGTCATCTTCAGTTCAGATGCCTTCCCTTCGGGATTTCCTAAGCCCCCGAATTTTTACAAAAATCATGGCAGAGGTAGCAGCCTACCTAAGGCAAAAATAAATCCTAATAATACCTTATCTGCATGAAATCCTGATTGTAGCAGGGTCCAGAGAGCTCTTAGCAGAACACCTGGCGACGGTGATTGATCTGCTTCAATTCCTAGGATGGATAATAAACTGGGAGAAATCCAGCTTTGATCCCAGCAGAGGAAAGGTATTCCTGGGCATAACGCTTGACTTGGAGACTCAATGCACCTTTCTTCTCGAGATAAAAATACAGAAGATCCTTCAGCTAGTCAAGACCTTTCTGCGGAGGCAGTCATGTACAGTCCGGGAGGCCATGTCCCTCCTAGGAAGCCTGACATCGTGCATCCCTGAGGTAGCATGGGCCCAAGCGCATACCAGACCCCTGCAGATCGCAGTCCTTTCAGTCTGGGACAGAAGACAGTCCTAATTAGGAGCAAAGATGCGCATCAAAAACTTAGTGAAAATATCTCTGCATTGGTGGACATCAACAGCGAACCTGCCAAGGGGAGTCCACTGGATACAGAACCCAGCCACACACGTCACGACAGACGCAAGTGCCTGGTGGTGGGGGTTGCACGTGGGAGACCAACTTCTACAGGGTCCCTGGCCACAGGAGATATGAGGTCAATAATCAAACTACAGAGAACTCTAAGCAACAGCTGGGGGACTCGGTAAGAAATCGGCACATAAAAATCCTGTTTGACAACACCACGGCGGTTGCCCACATTCAGCGTCAAGGGGGCACAAGGTCACCAGCCCTACAGAGCATCTCGCAAGAAGTCTTCCGCTGGGCAGAGTCCTCTCAATTTCGGCAACACATCTAAAAGGAGTGCTGAACCAGAGGGAAAATTTCCTTAGCAGAAGACGTATAGACCCAGGAGAGGGGTTTCTATCTCAGAAGGCGTTCAGAATCCTGACGGACAGGTGGGGACCCCCACAACTAGATCTATTTGCAACCAAGGAGAACGCCAAGGTGAAGAACTTCTTCTCCCTCTGACCAGGGGACCAGCCAACAGCGGTAGACGCCCTGAGTCAGAATTGAGGAAAAAAGCTTGTGTATCAGGGTAATAATTCTAAGTACCGCACCAATCGGGCCCACCCCACTTGCCCCGTTGCCGGCAGTAAGAAGAGACACCACACAGGAATCTGGTATCATTCCTCACACGGGACATGGCTCTCAGCTGTGCCGACGTCGACGTGCTTTATTACAGATTACATGAGATCTTATACCCTTTTTCCCATCCCCACCAGGGGGTGATGGGCTCATAACCATATATGGGAAGTCCAGATTTTCAGCCTAAGACAGTGAAAATTATGTACATGGTTGAACATCTTGATATCTTGTTTCTGGGAAAATGGCCAAGTACACGCGTCCTTCATGTCTGGTTCTTCTTCTCTGAATTTCTAGAACATCTCTCTCAGCCTTCTAAAGCCTTGGAATATCTGATGTAAGGCGACATATACGTTTTTTTCATTTGGAATTGAATAAAACTTGCATATAGGTATAAAAGTATAAAGAACATATGGCAATATATATATATATACCCTCACACACCCCCCTAAAAAACTTAATATGGAGATCAAGCATCAGACTTTGCACTCTTCCTCGGTCGTCTCTCCCTTGCGTCAGGGTTTCTCCACTGCCCGTAAGTCCCTACTCCTAAAGGGGAGGGATCCCTACCTCACCTCAGAAGGAGGCCATGGATTCCCTGGGCCTATTTCCGGGCATCCATACCCTCTATCTGTACGAGTTAACACCCCACAGGGTGTGCCCTCGCTGGAACCTAAGGTCTTCTGCACTTTCCCTAGGCAAATGGGAATTCCACTGACAGTCCATCTTATGAGACTGAGGCGGCGCAGTACTAGTACATTTCTCCATTCTTCTGGTAACGTACGTGGTTGGCATTATCGGAACTGGCTCTTCATCTTTTTCAAACAAGGGAAATTTTGGTCACATTAAAGGGATAATACACAAACAGGAAATTACATACCCCACCTCTTTCTGCTAAAATCATATCCAGGGCCACTCTATTTTGGAACGCCATGGATGCAGTGGGCCCTAACTGGTCAATTAACCCTTGTAAAGCATCTCTGGTGGAGTTTACAAACCTCTGCTGATTGTAATAGATATAATTCATCTAATCTACATTATTATTAACAGTGACAAAAGCAAATAAGGACTCAAAACCTGCTTTAACCTGATCTCTAGAATTAAATTAATCTGGCACCCCCCTTGGCACTTCTATTGCATCTATGTATACATGTGGATCAAAGTTACCACCTGGAGCGTCAACTTCTCTCTTAGCACGATGCAGTGTTGGATTCTCACCCTCAGTGTAGGCTTCATATTGCACATTTGATTATATTAATTTGTTCTGAAACAGGGGGCTAGTGTACAGTAGTCAAAGGTGTGTGTTAGAGGAATTGTACCACATTATAGCATGTAAAGGATATGCAGGATCATTAGTTTTTTCAGTGCGAAGTGTGGATCCAAGTGGGCTTTTCTTCGAGCTTGACTGCAGTTGGGGTGGTGAACAACATCTGGTAGGGACATTCAAACCGGGTTTCTCTCTCAAACTTTTTCACATAGACCCTGTCACCTGGTTTCAGATTGTGACACTCATCTGTAGGACCTGGGAGAAAAGCAGAGACTACAGAATACATTACTAACAATTCCTTGGAGAGGCCTATGACAAAATTAACAAGAAAACCATTCCCCAAACTCTGCTACTGTGACATGTATCCTCCTGGAGAAAAAGAAAAACTAATGGAAGACACTCAATTCAAAATTTACCCGTTTCCTCTATTGTCTTTTGTATCTACTTTCCCCTACTCCGCGGATGGTAGGGTGTGTGAAAAGCCTGAAATATACCCAAAAACAGACATGATGTGTTGCATTATTTCACCTGTGAAGTGTGTACCTTTGTTTGACTCAATCACTTCCGATACCCCATATCTGCAGATTACCTCATTCATGAGCTTCTGTGCGGTTACCTGCTTATTTACTTTGGTAACAGGGTAGGTCTCCAACCTGAAAAGACATCAACAACAACAAGCACATTTTCATGCTTCCCAACAAGCGGTAGCTGAGTGTAGCCAATTTGCAATCCCTGAAATGGGTAGAGTGGTCTAGGCAAGTGTTATGTGGCAAATGTACTTCTGCCCTGTTGCTTACGGCAAAGATCATGCAAAATTGGACAAATGATGCAGCAGCTACAGAAAACCAAGGAGCCACCCGTCCTTGTTCAAGCGTCGTCATCATTGTTGCTTTGAGAGGTGCGTCTTTCCGTGCGTCAGCTGGGCCATCATGGGGCACAGGGACTATGGTAAGCAAGTTCTGTTGACTGTTCACCATACGCCGTCCCTTTTTAGTCCATTTGTAGTTTTAGTCAAAGTCCAAAGTTATAAGCAAAGTCCAAGTTCATATCAAAGTCCAAGTTCATATCAAAGTCCAAGTTTTTATCAAAGTCCAAAGTTATTGTTAAATTCTTCTTTTCTTCTTTCTTCCACGGCTTGAGGGCCGCTGCTTTTGCTGTGTGGTCTGTGATGGCGTTGCCTCTTGCTTCTCCGGTGTAGGAATTGGTGTGAGCTTTCCACCTTGTCAGGTAGAAGTAGGGTCTCCGTGCACCATTGCATCATTCTTAATTGGCTGTCCTGCTGTGGTAAAAAAACTGTCTGGCCTTCCCTTTTGGGCCTTAATCATGAGCTATGCCAAATGCATACCGGGAGTCAGTGTAAATGTTTGCCGTCTTACCTGTGGCCACTCCACACGCCTCCGTGAGTGCTTTTAATTCCGCTTCTTGTGCTGCGACATGCGGAGACATTCTGCTTTTTAGGACATCTTGTTGTGTAACCACCGTATATCCAGTGTGGAGTCGTCAATCACCCTGGGTACCATCTATAAAAAACAACTCAAAATATGCATTATTAACAAGGGCTTCAGTAACTTTTTAAAACTTAAATTTTCTTGTTGCATCACTGCTAGACAATCAGGCTGGTATTCTATTTGAAAAAGATCAGAACCTTGTTGCAAAAAAATTTAAAAATTTAAAAAAAAATGGCTTGCAAAAAATTTAAAAATGGCTGACTTCCAATACCTAGATCACCTATGCCTTCTCCTCCCCCCCTTTAAACCAGGGTACTCAATTGGAACAATAGTAGCCGGGTTTAAGTTAGTACCACATTGTAAAAAGATTTGATGGATGCAGATAAGGCCTGTAAGAAGTTAGCATCAATAACAGAAACATGAGTTACATCAGGGCAGAATAATCTACAAAACATCTACTAATATTGGAAATGTGAGATCCCTTTAAGTGAATTCATTATTAGTCTGTTCCTGCCTGCAATATCTTTATCAAATTTCAGACAGGAGAAAAGAAAAGAAAAAAACAAAACAAACTTTTACTAGCTGCTCAAAATCCTCACCCCTCCCTTGGACAAGAAGGATGAAACATTACGTACTATTACATCATCTAGCTCCACCCCTTCGATATTGGCAGATTGCGTCCGTCTTCTCAGCTCCATTTCAGCGTAACAGTCCACACGTCCACATCTCAACCAAGCAAAGTCCCATGCATGGGGAGGACTTTTATCCCCAGTCAATTATCTGCATCACACATTCCACCACAGCTTGAACACGGGTCACTAACTCTCATCCATCCATGCTCTCAAGTTTGCTCCGTCACCCCCCTTGAAGGTGTACCAGTCCATACAGATGCACAGACAAAAAAAGTTTGACAAACATACATACATCAGTTGAAAAACATTGAGGTGAGTGCTATTATCTTATAAAGTACATAATTCTATTGAGATGAGATTGTGAATGAGCGCTATTTTTGACAAATTATGTGAAAAAGTTTGCTGATACATTCTATATTTCTTATCTACTGAAGCTATTATATGCTGTATTAAACACTGAAGTGTTTTAGTTTCTGTGACCCTGACTGTTATCTCTCCGCGAATATGAAACACAGACTGAATTGTTTAGCTTAACTATTCCCTGCATTTTGAACTCATAATTAACACATATGCTGGGACCTTGCAACATTCATTTTCAACCCCTGTATAAGTAAGAATATACATTAGAAATTACTATATTTCCCTGCCTACTAAGACAGTATAACTAATTAAATTCATTTCAATTCATTGTAAGCAAGCCAAGATATTAACCAAGGTTGTTATTGCATTTTCTCTCTCGCTGTTATCTTCCTGACCTTGGAAGGCTACACAGAGACTCGCAGCTACATGTCAACAAGCCTCTTCTCCCCTAAAAGCAAGCTCAGTTAACTATTTGCACATACAGTATATACATATATACACATATATATCCATATCTATTATCTATCTTGTATTATACACATTTCCCTCTTTATGCCAACAAATCACGTGCATTGTAACTTTCTTATCGACTTGCTTGCTCCTTCAGCACTTTCTCCCTACCTAACTGCCAATATAACCTTCAATAGACACTCTCCTGACGCCCTCTTGATCACTTACTGTACTTTTCAACATTTCACTTACGGATACTTTCTTAAACAAATAATGTGTACATACTTTCTCTGACTGTCTCTCTCTCTCCTCCTCCAGTATTTTCTAGCAAACCTTGATCTTCCAAGGCACCTCTCGGTCCTAAAGACCTCCTCCCAGACACCATTTTGTAATCTGCCATGCGGGTCGGTGTCACACATTTTCATTAGTTTTCTTACATTTTACAGATTCATCCACACGGCGGCAGCCCTTGAGGGGCTCTATCTTCTTTAATAAGATCTTACGCATATTAGAACATCAACAATAATAAAAATAACACGCTCCATAGAATGCATCCCTCTTAATTTTCAAATTGTCAGGCCCTTATATACTGGCAGAACAACCGAGGGTCCCTTCTCCTTATGGAACCAGCCCCATAAAATGCATCTCTCTGAAATCAAATCGCTAGCCCCATATATAAGGCAAACCGACCGAGAGTCCCTTCTCTTATGAGACTAAATGAAAAGAAAGAGAGGAAAAAAAAACTTCTGCAGATACAACAATTTCCACTATTATTAAAACGTTAAAACTTCAAAGTACAAATAGACTACAGACTAATTTCCGGGTGACCGATTGGTGCGCATATCACGGTCAGTGGTCCATGACGGCAAACCCGAAGCCCACACGAGTTACCGTGTAGAACTCTTAACCCAACCCGTCCGGTCACAAACCACAGATAGTCAGTCCTGCTGCAAGACTCGCAGCGTAAAACACAACATAAATATATGTTTGTCTTACCTGGAGTTCTAAGTGAGTTGATCAGGCTCGGTTTGCAGCAGGACGGCTTCTCAGTAGCGTGGATCCGGGTGGAATGCGTTGTAAGCTCCGGTTTTGTCGCCGCACGTTCAGGCGCCATTTATCATGGTTTAATTTCTAAGTACCGCACCAATCGGGCCCACCCCACTTGCCCCGTTGCCGGCGGTAAGAAGAGACACCACACAGGAATCTGGTATCATTCCTCACACGGGACATGGCTCTCAGCTGTGCCGACGTCGACGTGCTTTATTACAGATTACATGAGATCTTATACCCTTTTTCCCATCCCCACCAGGGGGTGATGGGCTCATAACCATATATGGGAAGTCCGGATTTTCAGCCTAAGACAGTGAAAATTATGTACATGGTTGAACATCTTGATATCTTGTTTCTGGGAAAATGGCCAAGTACACACGTCCTTCATGTCTGGTTCTTCTTCTCTGAATTTCTAGAACATCTCTCTCAGCCTTCTAAAGCCTTGGAATATCTGATGTAAGGCGACATATAAGTTTTTTTCATTTGGAATTGAATAAAACTTGCATATAGGTATAAAAGTATAAAGAACATATGGCAATATATATATATACCCTCACATGTGTATGCCTTTCCTCCAATACCGTTAATTCCAAGAGTGCTGCAATACTTCAGATCAGATATGCACACTGATTCTGGTGGCCCCCTTCTGGCCAAGGAGAAGCTGGTTCGGTCTTCTAAAAACTCTGAGCATCCAGGACTCAGTCATCTTCCCTGCCTAGGCGGATCTACTGACGCAGGGACCTCTGAGCTACCCGAATATAGACAAACTTCACCTAACAGCCTGGATCTTGAGGAATCCACTCTGAGAGGAAGAGGGCTCTCTGAGAAAGTAATCGAGACCCTAATGTCAAGTAGGAAAAAAACAACCAACCTTATCTATCAAAAAGTCTGGTAGAGGTTTATCTCATGGAGACAGGAAAGAGATTCCCTGGGCTCCTTTCCGGGCATCCCCTTAATCCTGGAGTTCTTGCAGTAGGGCCTGAAATGGGCCTCTCCCCAAGCACCCTAAGAGTTTAGGTCGCGGCCCTTAGTGCTCTATTTGACACCAAGTTACCAGAGAGCAGGTGGATTAGCAGATTCCTGACAGCAGCAGATAGGTTACGACCTAGGCCCACAAATATATTTCCGATCGAAGCGCTTTCAATAAAAATGTTCACGATTAAAACAGTCTTCCTGGTGGTGATTACCTCAGCAAGACGGGTTAGTGAACTACAGGCCCTATCTATCTGCCACCCGTTCCTGGGGAAAGAAGTCCCCTCTGTTCTTAAAGCCCACTTCACAAGGGCAGTAGCGTCTTCATGGGCCGAGTATAGTTCAGCGTCTGTTGAACAGAAATGCAAGGCTGCAGTTTGGAAGAAGCCGCACACTTTTGTTAAGCATTATAGGGTAAAGGTGCAGCAGGACGAGGACATGGCCCTTGGCCGCAAGGTCATCTCGACGGCAATCCCACCCTAGATAATTTTTAGTTGGTACGTCTCAGGTGGTGCTGTCGTAGAGACAACTGGGGAAATAGGTGTGTGTGTATATGTGTGTATATATATATATATATGTGTGTGTGTGTGTGTATATATGTGTATATGTATATATGAAGTACTAGGAAAAATTTACGAAATATAATTTCCCTTAGGAAAAATATAGGTTAAAATACCAGTTAGGTAAAGATTTAGGTTAAAGGGGTTGTCCCGCGAAAGCAAGTGGGGTTCAGCACTTCTGTATGGCCATATTAATGCACTTTGTAATGTACATCGTGCATTAATTATGAGCCATACAGAAGTTATTCACTTACCTGTTCCGTTGCTAGCGTCCCCGTCGCCATGGTGCCGTCTAATTTCAGCGTCTAATCGCCCGATTAGACGCGCTTGCGCAGTCCGGTCTTCTCCCTGGTGAATGGGGCCGCTCGTGCCGGAGAGCTGGTCCTCGTAGCTTTGCCCCGTCACGTGTGCCAATTCCAGCCAATCAGGAGGCTGGAATCGGCAATGGACCGCACAGAGCCCACGGTGCACCATGGGAGAAGACCCGCGGTGCATCGTGGGTGAAGATCCCAGCGGCCATCTTAGTAAGGTAAGGAAGAAGTCGCCGCAGCGCGGGGATTCGGGTAAGTACTAAACGTTTGGTTTTTTTTTTACACCTGCATTGGGTTTGTCTCGCACCAAACGGGGGGCCTATTGAAAAAAAAAAAAACCCGTTTCGGCGCGGGACAACCCCTTTAAGCTACTCCCCTGGCAATTCGTTAGAAACCACTGAGGAAGGTGGGAGAGGGGGGAGCTTTTTAACCTCTCGGTGTGTTCCTGTCCAAATAGGAGGAGGCTATCTCAGGTGGTGCTGTCGAGGAGACTCCTGGAAACCTGATTATCGGGTAGGTATAATCACCTATTGCGACCTATCAGTTTTTTTTTACGAATCTAAACAAAGGAGAAAACTACGATTTTCATTTTTTGGCAATTGTATCATTTTAAAAACATTTTTTTTTAGTACAGCACACATCTGAATGAAGACTTTTATTCCAAAATGTATACCCCAGTTTGTCCTGTGTTCAGAAACATACCCATTGTGCCCTTAATTTTATGTTCGTGTGCACTACGGGGCCCGAACCGAAAGGAGTATTGCACTTCAACTGTTTTTTTTTTTTACTTTGGCGATCACGTGATCATGCACCACTCACCGTGGCCCTCTGTCACTGCTCCAGGCTCTCGGCTACCTTTAGTAGCCAGAAGCAAGGAGATTTTAAATTTCCTGGGCTCTCCCCAGCTTTTGCGCTTACGTCTGCCATTGTGGCGAAGGGCGCATGTGCCAAAGTTGGGGAATGGTCCGCAGATAAAGATCCCATCGGGGGACATCGCTGGAGGCTTTAGGTAAGTAAATTTACCTCCCCTCACAGTGCAAATCCGTGACCAGAGGTGAAATGTTACCTTTTTATAGATCGCTGTTTATACATTGGATAACGACGCTCACGTGACCAAGAAACCATGTACCGCAGCCCCCCGTGAGATCTCCAGGCTCTCTGTTAGGTTTAGTAGCCAGAGAAGGGAGATTTTAAATTACCCCGGCAAGTCGACACGCACGCGCAGAAACCAGCATATAGTCCACGGATAAATCAGGGGGCTTTAGGAGCGTAATTTCATCTCCCCTCATGGATAATGATCCGTGAGGGGAGATGAAACGTAGGCCTCATGTCCATGGGGAAAATCAGGCAGATTTCTGCTGCGGATGCACTATAATTGTTTGTTTTGTGTTTTTTTCATGCGGGAGATCAATTGAGATATGAGCTCTTGCATGCGTGATCCGCACTAAAATGGATCATGCCGTGTTTTTTGTTTTTACGTGCGTTCCCCATGACAGTTCCTGGTTGACGGCTACCTCCGGCAGCTGACAGTATGGAGCTGTCACGTCCACAGCCCACGTGGCTTTAATCCCCAGAGCGAGTGTGTTTGACGGCCCTGGGAATTAAAGCCTAGCAAACCAGGATGCTAAAAGTCTATGGGGTGGTCACTAAGGGGTTAACTAAAATCCCCAATGTCTGTTTTGCGTAGTGTTTTTTCCCATTTAGTGTGTAATGGTGACATGGATTTCCCCATGTCTCAGGTATTTCCCACTATGCAGTTTTACAACAAACCATTATGGACACTACAAATCAGAATGTAAGAAAGACGGGAAAAAAGCTACATAAATGAATATCAGCACACCTAAAAATATGAAAAATTTTAGATAAACTTTATGCCTCCTTCATACGGGCGACAGCAATGCCGCTGCAAGAAAATCACAGCGATTATAGCGATTTTTCCTTTGTTTTTTTAATTTTTATTTTGGCGCTCTTTTGCGGGGATTTTCGCTGTGTCCTGAAATATAAGCCCTACCCTAAGGGCTCATGTCCATGGGCAAAATAATTAAAATCCGCAGCGGATTTTAACTCTTCTCCTGCCCGCGGATCCGCATCCCATAGGGATGCATTGACCACCCGCGGGGTAGATAAATACCCGCGGATCGTCAATAAAAGGAATTTTAAAAAAAATGGAGCATGAAAAAATCCGGACCATGCTCCATTTTCATGCGGGTCTCCCGCGGGGACAAAAATCAGAGTTTACTCACACGCTCCGATTCTTCTCTTCTCCGCGGCGCCATCTTCGCTCAGTCGCGGCCGGATCATTTTGCTTCGGGCCGGCGCATGCGCGGGGCACGTCACCGACGTCATCCTGCACATCCGCCGAGCCGAAGAAAGAAGATCCGGCCGCGACGCACAGAAGATGACGCCGCAGCGAAGAGAAGAAACGGAGCGGATGGGAGGTGAGTTTATTCTTATTTATTGTTATTTTCAGCGCTCATGTCCGCGGGGCAGGAGGGACCCGCTACGGATTCTCCATGGAGAATCTGCAGCAGATCTGATTTTCCCCGTGGACATGAGGCCTAAAAATAAGCTGTGGTTGCCTTTGAAAAAAAAAAGGAAAAACACAATTACCTGACTGGCGCTGTCTGCACCCCGCACTTGCTTGTAGATTTCAGACAGCGCTTCCTGGCCAGAGGGTTTCAAAAATCCTGCCTCCAGGAATGGCTGGCTCTGATTGGCTGGGACGCGGCGCTCAAGAACCCATCACTACAGCACTCGAACCAATCACAGCTATTGAATGGCTGTGATTGGCTAATCCAGGGCTGGGGGAGGGGTGGGTGCCAGAATTGTACTATATGTACACACACAAACACTCGTGTCTAAGGCTGCATTCCCACGAACGTATAGTGGCTCGGTTTTCACGCCGAGCCGATATACGTCGCCCTCATGTGGAGGGGGGGAGGATGGAAGAGCCAGGAGCAGGAACTGAGCTCCCGCCCCCTCTCCGCCCCTCTGCACTATTTGCAATGGGGAGAGGTGGAACGGGGGCGGGGCTAATTCACGGAACTTAGCCCTCTTTCATTGCAAATAGTGGAGAGGAGGCAGAGAGGGGGCAGGAGCTCAGTTCCTGCTCCTGGCTCTTCCATCCTCCCCCCCCCCCCCTGCACGTGAGGATGACGTATATCGGCTCAGCGTGAAAACCGAGCCGATATACGTTCGTGGGAATACAGCCTCAAAGGAAAAAAAATACACTGGAAACGCTGGGTAATCAGTTAGTCAAACTACTAACGAGTGAGTGCTTCTGATGCTCTGCCCCTGGTAACGACATTGCTCCGCCCCCTGGTGACGCCATCGAAGGTCCTACAACATATATAAAACACAGAGTCTGACTGATAGAACAAAACTAACACACTGAGAATACAACTAAGCTGTTATTATCTCAGTAGTCACAACTCAGCAGTCCAGACAGAAGACAACAACCTACTACCATCGCAGAGAGCATATATCTATATTACTCCCCCAATGCACACCATTTGCAACCTGATTAGTTGTTTGGATTTACTCATTCCCGGTGATTGGTTATTTGGGTTGGCGCATTCCCGGTGACTGGTTATTAGAGTTGCCTGATTCACTGTGATTGGTTATTTGGTTTAGCTGGCTCACGGTGATTGGTTGTTTAGGTTGGCTCGTGTAGAAGTGGGGAGTAATAGGCCCACAGAGATCCAGTGGGGGTAAAAGACCTGTGGTGATGTCACTGCTGTGGGTGGAGCCAAGCTGTGCATGAGATGTGTGGGGTGTAGTAGTGCTGTGTGTGATGTGTGGGGATCATAATGCATGTACCATGCAGCAGAGCTGTGTGGCGCATTGCGCCACCAGAAACACTGGTACTACAATTTCCTACCTAACTCTGCAGTCCTGACAGAACACATTGACCTACCACCACTACAGAGATATGGTGAGCTGAAGGACCTCCTGTGATGTCACCGCTGTGGGA
Source organism: Eleutherodactylus coqui (assembly GCF_035609145.1). Lineage (NCBI taxonomy): Eukaryota > Metazoa > Chordata > Amphibia > Anura > Eleutherodactylidae > Eleutherodactylus > Eleutherodactylus coqui. The sequence continues at coordinate 120,028,638 of NC_089839.1, read as the reverse complement.
GGAGCCAAGCTGTGTTAGTCTTGTGTGATAATCAAACTATTGTGATTGTGATGTGCCACCAGAAACACTGCTACTATAATGTCCTAATAATTACTAGTCTTCTATATATTTGTCAATGTTACTTTGTTTGTTGGAGCATCACGCACAAACCGTACGACTGATTGACGTGAAATTTTGCACATAGTATAATCTCTACCTGGAGAAAGTTATAGGTTAAAAAATTTTTCCAAAATGTTGTTTTGGCAACCTTATTTGCATTTTTTTTGCCTTTGCTTGAATTTTAATGCAGCAACCCCTAAATTTGCTTTCACCAATTGATTCTACGTAATCGATTTAGTATTCCTGGTTATTTCCACTAGAAGAGTCATACTGAGCGTTGAAAATTTGTGTCTTGGGACAACTTTTTAGCCCCAGTCTAACCCTGGTGGAGCCGCTAATCATTTGCCCATTTTGTTCTTCCTAATTCCGCCTTGGATGTCGGTGTGGATAACGGTTTGCAAAAATGATATGTTCACAGACAGGAATACATGGAGCAAATTTATGAAGACCGGGAAGGTCTTCTCTTCCTCACGGCCGGATCTTCTTGCTTCTGCTCGGCGGATGTGCATCCGCCGGCTGAAGAAAGAAGATCCGGCCGTGAAGAAGAGAAGACCTTCCCGGTCTGCTGCGGGTAAGTTAATTCTTATTAATTCTTCTTTTCAGCGCTCATGCTCACGGGGCAGGAGGGACCCGCTACGGATTCTCCATGGAGAATCCGTAGCGGGCCTGATTTTCCCCGTGGACATGAGACCTTAGACCTGACCCTGGGGAATGTAGGCAGCAGTATCAGGACAGTCTGTTAGGCATAGTTTTTTTTAGTCTGTCGCACATAGTAAGGCTCACAGTGACAGAGAGCACTTATCCATCATTGTCCAACAGTATGTCAGCTCCCATGTGGATGTACTCCGGCATGGCGTTGGCCCCTTTGATGTCTGCGTGTCTATGCTGGATGAGTGGACAGAGATTGCACAACATACTTTAGAGGTGCTTACCTGCCCTGCTGACACTGGGCTATCAGAAAGGGTGTTCAGCACATCTGTGGGTGTGATAACTGACAGATGCAGCCGCCTGTCCACAGACAAAGTGGATCACCTGATGTTTATGAAAATTAACGAGGCATGGATTTCACCTGAATTCTGCACCCCTGGTAGATTCCACTGATTACTTAGCACGCCGGCAATTCATATTCACAGATGACTGAGCATAGATTTATATCAAAGACCACACTGTGCACTCAATGCTGTTACTGTTGTTGCTGCTCTGCTTCTGCCATGTTTCCTCCTACTTCCTGGGAATAGAATGGACATCTGTCCCTAATGAGTTAATCACCCCAGGGACAAGTGTCTATTCCCTTCCTACTTCATCCTCAAGAGGAAACCCCTGTGGACAGCTAATAGGTCCTATACAAGATTGTATTCAGCCATTGGATTGGTCTACAGGAGGGGTAAAATCCAATGCCATCATTATTACTGAAGCCGGATTGCCAGATGTATAGTTCTATTACTGTTCGTCTTTTACATACATGTGTTACACATGTAATCGTGAACAATATCCAATCCTTGCATGCTGGAATTTTATTATCACTTATTGAGGCATCAGATATTTTATTTTATGTTTTAAATGTCACAATATTCATTCCAGGCCATGCAGAGCATTGTATCGCAGTGCACTCAGAGCCCTCAGTCTTATGTATAGCATTAGAATTCTAGTGCATGCAACGACCCCAGCACTGCAGAGTATTGCATCTGTAGGAGGAGAAGACCCCCCCCCCAGTCCCCACAGAACATTGCAGCCGTTGATGGTCTTCCAGTAAACCGTGTAGATGTCTGCAGCCTCCGGTAAAAAAAAATCCAGGAAACCAACCATCTTATTAGTAGTGTTTGGTCACATGTCTGGTCACATGGGTGTGACATCATCCAAGGTCCTGTAGCTGCTAGGATATAGTATCTGCTGTAGTGGCGAGTGTTTACATCTTGCACTAGCCGCCTGGTGAGTGCAAAGAGCTGAAGGACGGGTTGGTGGATGCGGCCGGCACGCAGGTGTGTGGAGAGCAGTAGTTGTGGCATGTGTGTGGTACCGTCTGGCGGCCATCTGTCACAGTGTTGTAGAAGTAGTTGCTTAGGGCTCATGCCCACAACCGTGTTTTCACCACATATGTGTGCATTGCGCAGCCGCGTGATATGCAGTGAATGGAGACAATGGACTTGTGTGTGTAGGCTCTGCATGTAGCTACGCACGAGAATTAAATCCCAGTATGCTCTATTTCTTCATGTCCCACGCATACACATTTGTATAGGCAGCATATGATATGCTGTCGGTATGCAATGCGTTGTGTATGGGCAGCATTTTCGTACGCAACCCCGCTATGAAACAGAGGGGTATTTTTAGAAAAAAGTCACACTGTGCATGAGATACGCGGGCATGCGCAGTGCAGCCGCAGCCATATGCGCTCTCTGCCGGCAGAACCGGTGTTTACAAGCATCAATAAAATGCTGCGGATCTCCCCACAGCGGTATCCTGATATGTTCGTGGGCATGAGCTCTTCTACTGCGATATATAGTATTCCAGCTGCCATCCGCCGCTGTCTGACCTTTTCCCAAGCTGCCGGCATCTACCGCTAAGGCCCCCTGTCCACAGACGTGATTTCGCCGTTGGTAAATCACGCCCTGTGAAGCTTTCTATAGCATTGCTATGGAAAGCGCCGGCTCCTTATCCATGAGCAGAGAATCATTGTGATTCTCTGCTCACGGCCGGCAATGCACAGCATGCTGCGAGTTGCCCAATTCTCCGCGTTCAGCCTATCTGTCCGATTAGGCTGACCGGCAGAGATTCGTCTGTGGCTCCTGCCCCAGGGCGGCGGCTCCCGCGGTGGAGCTCCGCTGTGGGATACCACAACACCCGTGGACAGGGGGCCTAACTAGTCTGTGGGTGGTTAGTTCTCATCTGTTTTTTCTTTCCATAGGTGTTACTACTGTGCCCTAAAAAATCCTGTTCACTTAAGGCTCACACGAGCGTATGGTAAAATGCCAGCATGTGGAGGTTTCCATCACCATGATTGTGATGACGCATGATCGTGTAATTCTTGCACGCCGTCGCACATCGGCTTCCTAGTTTTTCTTTTTGTTTTTACTTTCCTTGTTTTGATTCTTAGCAACATAAGTATAAAACGCTGCACAATGTAATTGCGTATGTACAGCGTTTTCATACGAACCCATACAATAGGGCTCTATTGCATGTAATATATGGTAAAATAGAACATGCTGCATTCTTTTTTACACACGTATGACACGCAATGAATATACCCTAATGTCAATGAATCAATATACTTTTATTGACTCCAATCAACAGATATATTGCGGCAATAATACGCCATACTTCAATGGAAGTCTTCAGAGGCTGGAAAGACATCTGTCTGGGATGATTTAGTATATCCTGCACTGGAGGTCCCTTCCAACTCTACCATTCTATGATAAAATTACGCTCATGTGAAAACTACAAGCGGAAACCACAAGGTTTCTACTGTGTTGTCTTATGAGGTTTGGGGGGTGTCATATGTGAAAAAGTGCCATAAAGCATTCCAAGCCCCCTTGTAATGGCTCATTCACACGACCATGATTTCGGTCCGTATTACAGCCGCTGGATACGTGGTGAATGGAGTCAATGCATGCAAATGGACCTTCATTGATCCGTTCACATGCGTGTATAAACCCTGCATGTAGATACGCGTTAGAAATAGATTGCAGCATGCTGTATTTAGCAGCGTGTCACGCAACGTGAGCCCTATGCTTCTCTGTTCAGAGCGCATGCAACGCTGTCCATATGCAATACATTATGTATGGGCGACGATACATACTCAACTCCACTATGAAACAGCGGGGAATTGAAAAAAAAAGACAGTCACATGCACAGTATAATAATAATCTTTATATAGCGCCAACATATTTAGGTACGTTTACGCTGTCATATGTGTTCTCTGCTGGCATGACACAGACTGGTAAAATGCTGCAGGACACTAAATGGTTTATGGATATGGTCGTGTGAAGCAGGCCTAACCTGTATATCATGTGATGGCTCGCCTCACAGGCGTATTATTGCCCTCTCTTGCACAGAGCTGTAATAGGGTTTTGCTGGGGATAAAGTGCGACCCCCTGAATAGAACATCAGTACTAGATCAGTGGAGGGCTGCTGTTCATATACCCCTGTTTAGAGGGGCCGCGGCACGAGCGCCACAGAGTCTTGTCAGGCCTGTGACATCCTGTTGAACAGTCACACAGCATGAAAGCAGTTAATTCAAGTGAATGAGATGGAACTGCTATATCAGCGAAAAAGACCGGTGTGTCCGCTGAAATCATTCCACCTCAATCCTCAAGATAGTCATCAGTAACTGGGTGTCGGTAAACCTCTAGAAAATGGTGCCTTCACTGTTCCCTGCTCTGCTTCTAATTTCAGAGTGGTTTTTTTTGTAGCATGTTCCTGGTATGTACGGAGAATATCACTGCACATGTGACACAAGACTTCTCACCTACCATAGATGCTGCAGAGTTTCCACAGCAAATACCACTGGAAATTCTACAGAATTAGGCTACATTCACTCAGGCGAGCGTGATATCGGGTCAGGAAACCCAGCCAAATATTGCACTTGTCAACATGGGTTTTATCTGAGGATGCGAGTAGTTTTTCATGCAAAAATGCATCGCTTCTGGGAAATTTTGCTTGTTTCATGTGGGTCAGAGGATCGGCAAGTGTTTTTTTTTTATTGATTTCCACGGGAAACCTCACATCACACGAACATCTGTGCTGCAAAAAGCCCACTGATTTCTATTGGGCCACTCACGGCGTGTCTTATTTTGGAGCGTATTAAGTGCCAATACAGGCGATGGGGATATAACATACGCAGCAAATATGCATGTTACATGCGTACTGGATGTTTACTTCGTATTACGCGTGTTAAAAAAACAGGTGCAATGCGTGGGCCACTTACACCCGAGTGAGTCCTAAGACCACTCCCACAAGAGCATTTGTAAAAATGCTGCATTAAAAAATTTTTAAAAGTTACACTGTGCTTGTCCGTGAGCGTATGTTTGGCGGGCTTACGCAGTACACTCACGACCTATACACTGTCTCTGCCAGCAGAGCAAATGTTTGAAAAATGGGTAAAACGCTGTGGGGAAACCATATCGATATTGCCTTAGGCCACTCCCACAACCTGTCCGCAATGTCAATTGTGGATAGGACACGAGTTGGGCGGCTTCCATTGATGCCGTCCATGTGGAATCCGCATAAAAATAGAACATGCTGCGATTTGTGGATCCATGTGAGATAGACCTTACAAGAATAAAAGACTTAGGCCTCCTTCCCACGAGCGTGACGGGCTCCGCCGCGTAATATTCCGCAGTGAAGCCCGTCACGGCGCCCCCCAGAGACCCCATACTTACCAGCGGAAGATCGCGTGAAGACGCTTCCCCGCCCACCGCCGTCGCGTCATGTGACACGCCCACCCCGTCACGTGACGCGGCCGGCCGTGTCACGTGACGCGCCGGCCGCGTCACGTGACGCGCCGGCCGCGTCACATGACGCGCCGACCGCGTCATATGATGCGCGGCGGTAGGCGGGGAAGCGTTTTTTCACGCTATCTTCCGCTGGTTGCAGCGGGAGATAGCGTGAACGGACGGCTTCCATTGACTGCAATGGAAGCCGTCAGCGCGTACAGCCCGTCCTCACCCGCAGCAAATAGAGCATGCTGCGGGTGAGGACGGGAGAAATCGCGGTGCGTAATTCCGCGGTGGAATTACGCATCGTGAGCATTGTGCTATTAGGTTCAATAGAACCTAATAGCATGGTGCAACGCAGCGGATTTACGCGGCGTAAATCCGTTCGTGGGAAGGAGGCCTTAGCAGTAGGAGTAAATCAGTATGGCTTAATAAAGCTGTAAAAGGAGCAATAGCCTGTTTTAGTAGCATAGCCATTTACTCCAAGTCTTCAGATATCTATCCAGATTCTCATCTCGGAGGCATCTAGCATTTTCATAGCTGCTCATGGTATTTTGCTTATTGTACCACTCTTGAATGATGTGGGGATCTGTATCTTTCCAATGTCTGGGAATTAATACTTTGGCGGCGTTTATGAGAAATGGAAGCAAGTTTGTCTTTCCCATGTTGCCAATAGCTGGATTCAAATTTAATAGTAGTAGTTTTGGGGTGATAGTAATTTTGGTTCCTAAAATAGAATTGATCCTAGTTTGCAAGTCATACCAAAAGGGTTGAAAAAAGGGCGGGAGAACCATTTATGTATATATGTGCCTTTTGTTGTGAGACATCGCCAGCAGTGAAGAATAGTTTAGATCTATTTTGTTAAGAAGTTCGGGGGTTTTGTACCATCTTAATATGATCTTGTAGTTTAGTTCCTGAAAGCACGTGGATATTAAGCTTAAGGCCGCCTGCAGACGAGCGGAAATCCCGCCGCGGGATTTCCCGCGGGATTTCCGCCGCTGAAAGTCTGCATAGGAGTGCATTACAATACGCACTCCTATGCAGACGGCCGCGGTTTGGCCGCGCGAAATCTCGCGCGGCAAACAAACCGCGGCATGTTCTAATTTTCTGCGGGGCACGCACTCACCTGGCCGCCGGCTCCGGTCTGCGCATGCGCCGGCTGCGCGGCAGCCGGCACATCAAAGAGCCGGGGCCGCCAGGCGCGGGTGAGTACGCGCTCGTCCCTGCAGGCTCTGGGGTCGGATCGCGCGGCGAGATTTCTCGCTGCCGGATCCGACCCGCTCGTCTGCAGGCGGCCTTACTGTGCGTTTTGTAGGATTTGTTTCACTTCTTCTGGAGAGAATGATATATCTAAATCTCTCTCCCAACTAGCTATATAGGAGGGTGTTTGTTGTACAGAAGGGTTTGGTAAATCCTAGATATTTTTCTCTTAGTGCGATACTTTTTCATAAATTAATGTGGAAGGATTAAGTCATGGTTAGTATTAAGTATATCTGCTTGGTATAGGGAGATTGAGTCCTTAACCCCTTGAGTCCCTAACCCCGTCCTTAAGGGTACGTCATGGGAGCGTACAAAAAATAAAAATGTTAAAAAAAGTAAAAAAAACCCTTTTTTATGCTTTTTCTCATATTAGCATAAACATTTTTTTTTTAAAACTCCACATTTAACGACGTGTACAATACATTGAACGTTCTTATTATCCTGCACGGCAAAAAGCGTTTAAAAAATGCTAAAAAACTGAGGCAATATGCTACTTTTTAGCATTTTGCCTCCCAAAAACCGCAGGAAAAGTGATTTAAAAAAACATGTGTACCCCAAAATGGTACCAATAAAAACTACAGCTCGTCTCACAAAAAATAAGCCCTCAGAGAGCTCCATCCATTGAAAAATAAAAAAATTATAGCACTTTGAATGTAGTGAGTTTAGAAAAAAAAAGTAATTTCCAAAAAAAAGGGTTTTTATGGTGGAAAAGTGGAAAAACCTAAAAAAAAATATAAGAATTTTGGTATCGTTGTAACCGTACTGACCCGCAGAAAAAAATGTACTGAATCATTTGTGCTGCATAATTAACGCTTTAAAAAAAAACAAAAAACATCTACGGCAGAATTTATGCGTTTTTTCACCGGCGTCATCATGACGGCAGTACCTGGAGGTTGCCCTCTGACCTTGTAGGGACAGGAAGCAAGAGACTTGAAAAGGCTCCTCCTGCCTCCCATTCTCCAGTGCTTCCTGTCCCTACAGGGACATGCAAGAGGGCTCCCTCCAGGGAGCCGAAAGATCGACGGGGAGGGGGGAAGCACGCACCACAGGCTCGCCTCCCCTCTTACCTCCTCTTCATCTGCGGTCCGGGGGACGGCGGGCTACAGGTTCTGCCTCCCCGCTTCATCACCGCGGCGCCAGGGAGAGCGGCGGGCCAGAGGCTCCAGGACCCCTCTCCCACAGGCAGCAGGTTCCAGCGCGTCAGCGCTCGATGCGGGGCTAGTGACACGTCACGATGCGGTGACGTCACACGCCGGGAAACCCGGAAGTAGAGCCCGGAAAGCCTCCACTACAGGACACCTTCACAGAAGGTGCACCCCAGGACACAGGTCTGTCTTACAGCTCCATTTGCAGCATGACCAGCAGAGAGACTGATGTGGAGGCCCTGCAAACTGTGAGTGTTCCACCTAAAACCAAAAAAGGGTGCAATATGTACAAAATTTGGTTTTTATGGGCGGGCAGTATACACGTATTTATACGCTCTATGCATGTATCGTTGCAGGACAGGGAATCTGCCAAAACAAAGCAGGATCCCAAGAAAAGGCACAGGAAGTGCTCCCTGTGTTTTAAAAAACTAGAAGAGGCATACAAAAAATCGTTATTCCCAGAATGCACGGCAAAAATCCTCAAAGAGGAGTAGTCGGCGTTTATGGAGGACATAAGGTCCCTTGTCAGAGAAGAGGTGCGAGCATCCATCTCTAGCCTTTCCCCGGCCCAGCGGGAAAAAAGAGCCGCCAAAAGGCCCAGTTACGCGCCTTTAACAAACTCAGACTCAGAGCAGTCACTGGGCGAACTCTCGGAAGGCGAGCTATTTGACCATGCCCCCGAGGCTAAAGATGAAAGTAAGAAGTATTATTTTTTTGTCAGGTGATCTCGATGAACTCGTAAAGGCGGTGAAAGACACCATGAAAATAGAAGACACGGTCGAGCCAGATCCGTTCAGGACGATATGTTCAGCGGACTTAGAGCAAGAAACAAGACGGTGTTCCCGGTGAATACCACCCTGAAGAAAGTAATCTCCAACGAATGGGCCTGCGTAGATAAACATCTGTATCTGCCCCGGGAATATAAGGAGAGGCTCCGGTTCTCGGAGGAAGACGTGCAGGATTACGAGGACGTACCAAAGGTAGATGCGCAGATGGCCAGGAAGACAGCGCTTCCCTTTGAGGACTCATCCCACCCTAAAGACCCCATGGACAATAAAGTTGACGTCCTGATGAAGCGGGCATGGCAGACGTTAGCCTATACCCTGGAGTTAAACATCGCGGCCACGTCCGTGGCAAGATCTATGTTTCTCTGGCTGGGGGAGCTGGACGACCAGGTCAAGCAGAGAGCGTCCAGAGAAGAGATCCAAGAGTGCATACCCTTGCTAAGGTTAGCAACAGCCTTCCTGACACGCTTCCACCGAGTCGATGAGACTAGCGGCCAGAAACGCAGCATTGTCCAATATGGCTAGGTGGGTGCTGTGGCTGAAGACCTGGAAGGGGGATGCTGCGTCTAAGAATAAATTGTGCAACATTCCCTTCCACGGCCAGTATATCTTCGGGGCGGATCTGGATGAAATCCTGAAGAAAGCGGCAGAGTGGACCCACGGCTTTCCAGACCAGGGGAGAACCGCGTTACCCCTTAAGCGGCAACCAACCTTTAGACCCTATCGCGAGAAAGGGAAGACGGGCCGCTGGTCCTACCCCAAAGGTGGCAGGGGTAAGACGAGAAAAATCGCTACCCCAGTAAAGGACTCCCAGGTGGGGGGTATATTACTAAGGCTTGGTCTAGAGTGGCAGCGCATTACAGATAACCCGTGGGTTCTCCAGTTGATATCCCAGGGGTACAGGATAGAGTTCTTCGTCCGGCCCCCAAATAGTTTCACGGTTACTCCCACGCAATCCCGTCCTCCAGGAAGTCTTCAAAGAGGAGATCACTAACCTGCTACATATTGGGGCTATAGTACAGGTCCCCACGGTAGAGCAGGGACTGGGGTACTACTCTCCCCTCTTCCTCGTTAAAAAACCGAACGGTTCGCACCGGATGATCCTTAACCTGAAGGGCCTGAACAGATGCATCATCTATAAAAAGTTTAAAATGGAAACTATCAGGTCAGCAGTAACCCTAGTAAAAAGGGGGGACTATATGTGCACAATTGACCTGAAGGATGTGTACTACCATGTCCTGATTCTTCCGGAACATCATAAGTATTTGCGTTTTGTGGTAGAGAAAACTGCCTGTATCACTTCCAGTTCCAGTGCCTACCGTTCAGCATATCCATGGCACCCAGAGTCTTCTCGAAGATCGTGGTGGATATGGTAGCACATCTTCACGCATCAGGCATTAATATCGTTCCCTACTTGGACGACTTCCTACTAATAGGACCCTTGGCAAAAGCCTTAAAGGAGAATACTGCTCGGTCCATCACCCTATTCCAGAGGCTGGGGTGGATCGTAAACTTCCAGAAGTCCAGTCTCCTTCCCGAAACCTGAAAACATTCCTGGGGGTTCAGATAAACTCCAAGTCACAGACCCTATCCTTGCCGCCACCTAGGAAGGAGAGCCTAAGACAGACAGTCTGTAAATACAGGGGGAAAAGGCAGATATCTGTAAGAGATGGAATGAGACTGCTGGGCCTTATGACATCGTGTATCCAGATTATACCATGGGCCCAGGAACATTCAAGGACATTGCAAAGGGCCGTCCTGGGCAATTGGGATGGAGCAGCGACCTCATTAGACGCCAGGATGCCCCTGTCACTATCAGTCACTCGGTCCCTGCACTGGTGGCTGTCAGCGCGTAATTTAAATGCGGAATACCAGTGGGTGTCTGAACCCTTCATTAGCGTAGTCACCGAATCGAGCCAACTCGGTTGGGGAGCACAGGTAGGACAACGCCTGGTGCAGGAGGAATGGGGCTCAAGAACTAGAAACCAGACCCCAAATTTCAGGGAGTTTATGGCCATCTGGGAAGCATTGTGCAGGTCACAAGACACCCTAAGAGACAAACACATCAAGGTCTTCTCAGATAACGTGACTGCGGTCTCCCTTATTCGGCACCAGGGAGGCATCAGGAACTATGATCTCCTGAATCTGACAGCCCGAATTTTCCGGTGGGCCGAAGCCATGGTGCGGTCCCTAACAGCAGTCCACCTCAGGGGATCCCAGAACGCGACGGCAGATTACCTTAGCCGAAGACTCCTGGACCCAGGGGAGTGGTCCCTGAACCAAGAGGAGTTCCAGTGCATCGTGGACATCTGGAGCAGGCCACAAGTGGATCTCTTTGCGAGCAGCTTAAATGCAAAATGCCCCAATTACTTTTCCCTCAATCCAAGAGACAGAGCCAAGGGGATGGACGCATTCTCTCGGAGCTGGTACGTCGGTCTGGCCTACGCCTTCCCTCCCATTCCCCTTATCCCAAGGGTCCTGCAGAAGATTTGGCAGAGCCACGTGACCATCATACTAGTCGCCCCGTACTGGGAAAAGCGCACATGGTTTCCCCTGCTCCTAAATCTGGCCATCGCGGATCCAATCCGGCTCTCAGCCAGAGAGGATCTCCTATCGCAGGGCCCAGTTCTGTGTCCCAACGTGCAGAAGCTGAAACTGACAGCATGGATGTTGAGGAACAGATGCTGCTAAGACAAGGTCTGTCCACCAGGGTAGTATCAACTCTGCGCCAGTGCCACAAGCCAGTAACTACCGCCATTTACAACAGGATATGGAAGAGGTTTTCTTCCTGGAGGAGATTGGAAGTTTACGACCTCGACACCTCAGTGGCGGAGATCTTGGACTTCCTCCAGGAGGGCCTGGACAAAAACCTAAGACCAGGGATCCTTAAAGTCCAGATCTCGGCCCTCTCGTGCTTTCTGGACCAACCTCTAGCCGAGCATAAGTTAATCCGCAGATTCATGAAGGCGGCGGAGAGGATGAGACCAGTAGACCATAGTTCAGTACCCCCATGGGACTTAAACTTAGTACTTAAAAGCCTCTGTAGGTCCCCCTTCGAGCCCATTGATCAAACATCGATTAAAACACTAACCCTCAAAATTATACTCTTAGTCGCAGTTACAACGGCAAGGCGGGTTAGTGAGATCCAGGCCCTTTCATGCAAGACACCATACCTACTAGTCCTGGACGATAGAATCATATTAAAAATGGACCCCTTCTTCTTACCCAAGGTAGCCTCAAAATTCCATAGGCAGCAGGAGATTATCCTTCCATCCTTTTGTCAGAACCCCAAAAACGATAAAGACAGAGAATACCATAGCCTGGACGTAAAAGGAGCCATCCTGTGTTATTTAGATCGAACATCCCCCTTTAGGAAAACTGACCATCTCTTTATTCAATTTCAGGGGCCGGGCAGAGGAAGGGTGGCTTCTAAGAGGTCCATTAGCGCTGGATAAAAACAGCAATCCAGCAGGCCTACTCTTCCAGCAACAGGGCGGTTCTGGAAGGACTAAAGGCCCATTCTACGAGAGCAGTATCATGCTCTTGGGCAGAAAGGGCCATGGCTATGCCAGACCAGATATGCAGGGCGGCCACATGGTCTAGCCTGCACACGTTCACAAAACATTATAGACTAAACACCGACCTCTCCTCGGACCTATCGTTCGGTAGGAAGGTCTTACAGGCAATAGAGAGTAATTTGGTATGGCTCCAGGCACTGCCGTCTTGATGACGCTGGAGAAAAGGATAGAATTTCTTTCCGAGTCATCACGACGGCACGTTAGAGAGACATATATATATATATATATGTCTAATTTTTTTTTCCCATTTGATATTATGGCATAATATCTCTGTTAATGTTCGGGTAATGCACCCCTCTATTTTGTGTTTAACGGGACTATGTCTTTTTTCTCTGAGCAAATAAAACATTTTCCTGATAAACCAAGCCTTGTCCATGTAAGTAATTTGGAAGACACTGGAGAATGGGAGGCAGGAGGAGCCTTTTCAAGTCTCTTGCTTCCTGTCCCTACAAGGTCAGAGGGCAACCTCCAGGTACTGCCGTCATGATGACTCGGAAAAAAGGAATTTTCGGTAAGAAATTCTATCCTTCTCTCCCTACGATCATAAAAAAATAATAAAAGTTTTACAATGTAGTCTATGTAACCAAAAATGGTACCAATAAAAACTACAGTTCGCCACGCAAAAAACAAGCCCTTAAAAGGCCGCGTCGACAGAAAAATAAAAAAGTTATGGCTTTTGAAAAATGGAGATGAAAAAATACCAAAAATCGTTTGGTCCTCAATGCCAAAATAGGCCATGTCCTTAAGGGGTTAATAATATGAAAGTCTGTTGCTAAGATGCTTAAAAATAAACTAGGGATCCATCATATTTTGGGAAAGAAATATATTATTTTCATATAACTCCAGAGAGAAAGTGGAGGTGATATTGGGGATGTTTGATAGCATATTTTTAATAAGCTTAAATTTGTTGGGTATTAGGTTTAGGAAGGGTCTATATCCGCGAATATTTGGGATTAATCTTAGCTTTTTGTTTAATTTCTGCCATATTTTAAGTGACGGGGTTGTTATTGGATTCCCGGTCTCTTTAAGATTGGGTTTATTGTTTATTGGAGCATGAGTTAGGTCAATTATTCTGTTGAGATGAACTGCATTTTTATAAGTTTTAAACTCTTGTAGACCAATACCTCCAAGTTTCCTATGCTTGATTTGAGTTATATATTTTACTCTGGGGCCTTTGTTTTGCCAAATAAATTTAATCATCAAGCTTTTCAATTTGTTGAAAAAATTTTGTGGGATATCTATAGATAGTACTTGTAGGAGGTAGAGTATTTTAGGGAGGATTACCATTTTTATTAGGTTTTCCTGCCGAACCATGCAATTTGCAAAGATTTCCATGCGTTTAAGTCTTTCTATTTTTCCTTGGATGGGAACAAAATTCAGGTCATATAAGTTAGATATATTGGATATTTTTGACCCAAGATATGTAATGTAAACATGAGTGTTTTCAAAAGGGGATGATTTGGTTAGAGATGACCAGGTTGTCTTGTCTATGTTTATATTGTTAAGTTCAGATTTAGTAAAATTTAGTTTGAAGTTGGAGACTTGGCTTAAATCTTTCAAATTTTTCTAATAGGGTTTTGAGAGATTTATGGGGGTTAATGAGAATAAGGAGCATATCATCTGCAAAGGATGCTGTTTTTATGTTCTTTCTGCCCACATATTAAAGGGGTTGTCTCGTGAAATCAAGTGGGGTTCAGCACTTCTGTATGGCCATATTAATGCACTTTGTAATATACATCGTGCATTAATTATGAGCCATACAGAAGTTATTCACTTACCTGCTCCGTTGCTAGCGTCCCCGTCGCCATGGATCCGTCTAAATTCGCTGTCTTCTGGCGTTTTTAGACGCGCTTGCGCAGTCCGGTCTTCTCCCTGGTGAATGGGGCTGCTCAGGCCGGAGAGCTGGTCCTCATAGCTCCGCCCCATCACGTGTGCCGATTCCAGCCAATCAGGAGGCTGGAATCGGCAATGGACTGCACAGAGCCCACGGTGCACCATGGGAGAAGACCCGCGGTGCATCGTGGGTGAAGATCCCGGCGGCCATCTTGGTAAAGGAAGAAAGAAGTCGCCGCAGCGCGGGGATTCGGGTAAGTAATAAACTTTTTTTTTTTTTTTTAACCCATCCCTTGGGTTTGTCTCGTGCCGAACAGGGGGCCTATAGAATAAAAAAAAAAAACGTTTCGGCGTGAGCCAACCCCTTTAAGCCCCTTATGAGTGTATTCTGCCTAATTCTTTCAGAGAAAACTTCCATTGAGAGGATGAATAGTAGTGGGGAGAGAGGACATCCTTGTCTGGTGCCGTCGTTTATATTAAATGAGGGAGAGAGTTCTCCATTGATTTTCACCGAGGGTTCCTTGTATAAGGCCATAATCTTATCGATAAAGATATCCGGAAAATTAAATTTTTTAAGGTCATTTTGAAAAAAGGCAGCTTACCCTGTCGAATGCTTTTTCTGCATCGGTTGTGAGCAGGGCCAATGGGGTTTTTGTATGTTCAGCGTAATGAATTATGTTAAGTATTCTGGTTGTGTTGTCTTTGGCTTCTCTATGGGGTATAAAACCTACTTGTTCTGCATTAATTAGGTTAGGTAATAGTCTTGATTCTATTCGCCAGGATTTTTGCATAGAGTTTAATATCATTATTGATTAATGAATTACGTCTGTATTAAAGATGAGCGAACACCAAAATGCTCAGGTGTTCGTTATTCGAAACGAACTTCCCGCGATGTTCGAGGGTTCGTTTCGAATAACGAACCCCATTGAAGTCAATGGGCGACCGGAGCATTTTTGTATTTCGCCGATGCTCGCTAAGGTTTTCATGTGTGAAAATCTGGGCAATTCAAGAAAGTGATGGGAACGACACAGCAACGGATAGGGCAGGCGAGGGGCTACATGTTGGGCTGCATCTCAAGTTCACAGGTCCCACTATTAAGCCACAATACCGGCAAGAGTGGGCCCCCCCCCCCTCCCAACAACTTTTACTTCTGAAAAGCCCTCATTAGCAATGCATACCTTAGCTAAGCACCACACTACCTCCAACAAAGCACAATCACTGCCTGCATGACACTCCGCTGCCACTTCTCCTGGGTTACATGCTGACCAACCCCCCCCCCGCACGACCCAGTGTCCACAGCGCACACCAAGTGGTCCCTGCGCAGCCTTCAGCTGCCCTCATGCCACGCCACACTCATGTCTATTTATAAGTGCGTCTGCCATGAGGAGGAACCGCAGGCACACACTGCAGAGGGTTGGCACGGCTAGGCAGCGACCCTCTTTAAAAGGGGCGGGGCGATAGCCCACAATGCTGTACAGAAGCAATGAGAAATATAATCCTGTGCCACCGCCATCAGGAGCTGCACACGTGGGCATAGCAATGGGGAACCTATGTGCCACACACTATTCATTCTGTCAAGGTGTCTGCATGCCCCAGTCAGACCGGGCTTTTTAATTCATAGACACAGGCAGGTACAACCCCCTATTGTGAAGTCCCTGTGGACCGACAGCATGGGTGGCTCCCTGGAACCCACCGGCGGTACATAAAAATATCCCATTGCATTGCCCAACACAGCTGAGGTAGTAATGTCGTGCTTAATGCAGGTGGGCTTCGGCCCACACTGCATGCCCCAGTCAGACTGGGGTTCTTTACAAGTGGAAACAGATGCATTTACAACTCCCTGTGGACCCACAGCATGGGTGGGTGCCAGGAAGCCACCGGCGGTACATAAAAATATCCCATTGCATTGCCCAACACAGCAGAGGTAGTAATGTCGTGCTTAATGCAGGTGGGCTTCGGCCCACACTCAGTCTGACTGGGGTTCTTTAGATGTGCTTTCAGATGCATTTATAATTCTCTGTGGACCCACAGCATGGGTGGGTGCCAGGAACCACCAGCGGTACATAAAAATATCCCATTGCATTGCCCAACACAGCTGAGGTAGTAATGTCGTGCTTAATGCAGGTGGGCTTCGGCCCACACTGCATGCCCCAGTCAGACTGGGGTTCTTTACAAGTGGACACATGTAGGTTACACTCCGTGTGCACCTACAGCATGGGTGGCTCCCTGGAACCCACCGGCGGTACATAAAAATATCCCATTGCATTGCCCAACACAGCTGAGGTAACGTCAGCTGTAATGCAGGTGGGCTAAAAATTAATTTGATTACACTGTAGGCGAGGGCCCACAAAAATTGCTGTATCAACAGTACTAATGTACATCCAAAAAATTGGCCATGGCCAGCCAAGAGGGCAGGTGAAACCCATTAATCGCTTTGGTTAATGTGGCTTAAGTGGTAACTAGGCCTGGAGGCAGCCCAGTTTAACGAAAAATTGGTTCAAGTTAAAGTTCCAACGCTTTTAAGCGCATTGAAACTTTTAAAAATTGTTCAGAAAAATTATTTGAGTGAGCCTTGTGGCCCTAAGAAAAATTGCCCGTTCAGCGTGATTACGTGAGGTTTCAGGAGGAGGAGCAGGAGGAATATTAGACACAGATTGATGAAGCAGAAATGTCCCCGTTTTGGATGGTGAGAGAGAACGTAGCTTCCATCCGCGGGTGCAGCCTACGTATTGCTTACGTATCCTTGCTGTCCGCTGGTGGAGAAGAGAAGTCTGGGGAAATCCAGGCTTTGTTCATCTTGATGAGTGTTAGCCTGTCGGCACTGTCGGTTGACAAGCGGGTACGCTTATCTGTGATGATTCCCCCAGCCGCACTAAACACCCTTTCCGACAAGACACTAGCCGCAGGACATGCAAGCACCTCCAGGGCATACAGCGCTAGTTCAGGCCACGTGTCCAGCTTCGACACCCAGTAGTTGTAGGTGGCAGAGGCGTCACGGAGGACGGTCGTGCAATCGGCTACGTACTCCCTCACCATCCTTTTACAGTGCTCCCGCCGACTCAGCCTTGACTGGGGAGCGGTGACACAGTCTTGGTGGGGAGCCATAAAGCTGTCCAGGCCCTTAAAGACTGTTGCACTGCCTGGGATGTACATGCTGCTCGATCTCCGCACCTCCCCTGCTACCTTGCCCTCGGTACTGCGCCTTCTGCCACTAGCGCTGTCGGCTGGGAATTTTACCATCAGCTTGTCCGCAAGGGTCCTGTGGTATAGCAACACACTCGAACCCCTTTCCTCTTCGGGAATGAGAGTGGGCAGGTTCTCCTTATAGCGTGGGTCGAGCAGTGTGTACACCCAGTAATCCGTTGTGGCCAGAATGCGTGCAACGCGAGGGTCACGAGAAAGGCATCCTAACATGAAGTCAGCCATGTGTGCCAGGGTACCTGTACGCAACACATGGCTGTCTTCACTAGGAAGATCACTTGCAGGATCCTCCTCCTCCTCCTCCTCAGGCCATACACGCTGAAAGGATGACAGGCAATCAGCCGGTGTACCGTCAGCAGCGGGCCAAGCTGTCTCTTCCCCCTCCTCCTCATCCTCCTCATGCTCCTCCTCCTCCTCCTGTACGCGCTGAGAAATAGACAGGAGGGTGCCCTGACTATCCAGCGGCATACTGTCTTCCCCCGCCCCCGTTTCCGAGCGCAAAGCAGCTGCCTTTATGCTTTGCAGGGAATTTCTCAAGATGCATAGCAGAGGAATGGTGACGCTAATGATTGCAGCATCGCCGCTCACCACCTGGGTAGACTCCTCAAAATTACCAAGGACATGGCAGATGTCTGCCAAGCAGGCCCACTCTTCTGAAAAGAATTGAGGAGGCTGACTCCCACTGCGCCGCCCATGTTGGAGTTGGTATTCGACTATAGCTCTACGCTGTTCATAGAGCCTGGCCAACATGTGGAGCGTAGAGTTCCACCGTGTGGGCACGTCGCACAGCAGTCGGTGCACTGGCAGCTTAAAGCGATGTTGCAGGGTGCGCAGGGTGGCAGCGTCCGTGTGGGACTTGCGGAAATGTGCGCAGAGCCGGCGCGCCTTTACGAGCAGGTCTGACAAGCGTGGGTAGCTTTTCAGAAAGCGCTGAACCACCAAATTAAAGACGTGGGCCAGGCATGGCACGTGCGTGAGGCTGCCGAGCTGCAGAGCCGCCACCAGGTTACGGCCGTTGTCACACACGACCATGCCCGGTTGGAGGCTCAGCGGCGCAAGCCAGCGGTCGGTCTGCTGTGTCAGACCCTGCAGCAGTTCGTGGGCCGTGTGCCTCTTATCTCCTAAGCTGAGTAGTTTCAGCACGGCCTGCTGACGCTTGCCCACCGCTGTGCTGCCACACCGCGCGACACCGACTGCTGGCGACATGCTGCTGCTAACACATCTTGATTGCGAGACAGAGGTTGCGGAGGAGGAGGAGGAGGGTGCTTTAGTGGAGGAAGCATACACCTCCGCAGATACCACCACCGAGCTGTGGCCCGCAATTCTGGGGGTGGGTAGGACATGAGCGGTCCCAGGCTCTGACTCTGTCCCACCCTCCACTAAATTCACCCAATGTGCCGTCAGGGAGATGTAGTGGCCCTGCCCGCCTGTGCTTGTCCACGTGTCCGTAGTTAAGTGGACCTTGCCACTAACCGCATTGGTGAGGGCGCGTACAATGTTGCGGGAGACGTGGTCGTGCAGGGCTGGGACGGCACATCGGGAAAAGTAGTGGCGACTGGGAACTGAGTAGCGCGGGGCCGCCGCCTCCATTATACTGTTGAAGGACTCCGTTTCCACAACCCTATACGGCAGCATCTCAAGGCTGATGAATTTTGCTATGCGGACGGTTAACGTTTGAGCGTGCGGGTGCGTGGTGGCGTACTTGCGCTTGCGCTCCAACAGTTGCGCAAGCGACGGCTGGACGGTGCGCTGAACTACACTGGTGGATGGGGCCGAGGACAGCGGAGGTGAGGGTGTGGGTGCAGGCCATGAGGCGGTAGTGCCCGTGTCCTGAGAGGGGGGTTGGATCTCAGTGGCAGGTTGGGGCACAGGGGGAGAGGCAGGGGTGCAAACCGGAGGCGGTGAACGGCCTTCGTCCCACCTTGTGGGGTGCTTGGCCATCATATGTCTGCGCATGCTGGTGGTGGTGAGGCTGTTGGTGTTGGCTCCCCGGCTGAGCTTTGTGCGACAAAGGTTGCACACCACTGTTCGTCGGTCGTCAGGCGTCTCTGTGAAAAACTACCACACCTTAGAGCACCTCGGCCTCTGCAGGGTGGCATGGCGCGAGGGGGCGCTTTGGGAAACAGTTGGTGGATTATTCGGTCTGGCCCTGCCTCTACCCCTGGCCACCGCACTGCCTCTTGCAACCTGCCCTGCTGCTGCCCGTGCCTCCCCCTCTGAAGACCTGTCCTGTGTAGGCGTTGCACACCAGGTGGGGTCAGTCACCTCATCGTCCTGCTGCTCTTCCTCCGAATCCTCTGTGCGCTGCTCCCTCGGACTTACTGCCCTTACTACTACCTCACTGCAAGACAACTGTGTCTCATCGTCATCGTCCTCCTCACCCACAGAAAGTTCTTGAGACAGTTGGCGGAAGTCCCCAGCCTCTTCCCCCGGACCCCGGGAACTTTCGAATGGTTGGGCATCAGTGACGATAAACTCCTCTGGTGGGAGAGGAACCACTGCTGCCCAATCTGAGCAGGGGCCCGAGAACAGTTCCTGGGAGTGTTCCCGCTCCTGAGCATGTGTCATTGTAGTGGAGTGAGGAGGCTGGGAGGAAGGAGGAGCAGCAGACAGAGGATTCGGATTTGCAGCAGTGGACGGCGCAGAACTGTGGGTGGACGATAGGTTGCTCGAAGCACTTTCTGCCATCCACGACAGGACCTGCTCACACTGCTCATTTTCTAATAACCGTCTTCCGCGTGGACCCATGAATTGTGCGATGACTGTCGGGACGCCAGAAACGTGCCTGTCTACTAATCGCGCAGCAGACGGCTGCGATACACCTAGAACAGGAGTTCGGCCTGTGCCCACACCCTGACTTGGCCCTCCGCGTCCTCGGCCGCGTCCACGTCCTCTAGGCCTACCCCTACCCCTCAGCATGCTGTATTACCAGTGATTTGATTTCACAGGCAGGAAATAAATTGGCGCAAGACTGCAGGCCAAATATAATTTTTTCCCTTTTTTGAAAACGAAACGCCCCACTGCCTCTAGTGAATGAATAATCTAAGTTTAATAACTGTGCTGTGGCCCTGCTAATGTGTCACAGAACTTGAGGGTAGCAGAGTTATTAACTCTGGCAGAGCAGGTATTTTTTTCCCAATTAAGGAAAGCAAATGGCGAAGCCAGCAGTAAACCGTAGCTGGGTGCGTCTGATTTTTTAACGTTGTACACGCAGCTCACACGTGTCCACAGCCCTTAGGACGGACAGAGGCAGGACAAATAGATTTCTTTTCCCTTTTTTTACACCAAAAGGACCCACTGCGTATATTCAATGAACATGAGAAGTTTTATAACTGTGCTGTGGCCCTGCTAATGTGTCACAGAACTTGAGGGTAGCAGAGTTATTAACTCTGGCAGAGCAGGTATTTTTTTCCCAATTAAGGAAAGCAAATGGCGAAGCCAGCAGTAAACCGTAGCTGGGTGCGTCTGATTTTTTTAACGTTATACACGCAGCTCACACGTGTCCACAGCCCTTAGGACGGACAGAGGCAGGACAAATAGATTTCTTTTCCCTTTTTTTACACCAAAAGGACCCACTGCGTATATTCAATGAACATGAGAAGTTTAATAACTGTGCTGTGGCCCTGCTAATGTGTCACAGAACTTGAGGGTAGCAGAGTTATTAACTCTGGCAGAGCAGGTATTTTTTTCCCAATTAAGGAAAGCAAATGGCGAAGCCAGCAGTAAACCGTAGCTGGGTGCGTCTGATTTTTTAACGTTGTACACGCAGCTCACACGTGTCCACAGCCCTTAGGACGGACAGAGGCAGGACACATAGATTTCTTTTCCCTTTTTTTTACACCAAAAGGACCCACTGCGTATATTCAATGAATAATAACTGTGTTGTGGCCCTGCCTACACAATTCTTTCCCTGTAGTATCAATGGAGGGTGCAATGCTCTGCAGAGGCGATTTTGAGAAAAAAAAAAAAATATGCAGCACTGCTAACAGCAGCCAGCACAGTACTGCACACGGTTAAATATGGCCCTAGAAAGGACCGTTGAGGTTCTTGAAGGCTACACTCACTCCTAACACTCTCCCTGCCTATCCAACACTTCTGTCCCTAATGCCGGGTGCAACGCTCTGCAGACGCGATTTTGAGAAGAAGAAAAAAAGTCACTGCTAACAGCAGCCAACACACAGGTATTACTGGCCCTAATAAGGACCTTTGGGGTTCTTGAAGCCTACACTAACTGCTATTTCTCTCCCTACAGCAGCTCCGGTACCAGCAGCACTGTCCCTCATCTAACTCACAAGGCATCTGAGGCGAGCCGCGGGAGGGGCCGACTTTTATACTCGGGTGACATCTGATCGCCCCAGCCACTCACAGCAGGGGGGTGGTATAGGGCTTGAACGTCACAGGGGGAAGTTGTAATGCCTTCCCTGTCTTTCAATTGGCCAGAAAAGTGCGCTAACGTCTCAGGGAAGGAAATGAAAGTAACCCGAATACCGCATGGTGTTCGTTACGAATAACGAGCATCCCGAACACCCTAATATTCGCACAAATATCAAGCTCGGACGAATACGTTCGCTCATCTCTAGTCTGTATCTACTGCAGAGGGATGAGTCTTTTTCCTTTTTAGGAATAAGAGATATATGGGCAGTTAGTGATTCCTTTAAGAAGTGATTTGTATTGCTAATCTGATTGAAGTAGTACTGTAGCTGTGGGGATTGGACATCTTTGTATGTTTTATAATATACAGAGCTAAATCCATCTGGGCCTGGGCTTTTACCCTTTGGAAGGGAATTAATGGCATCTTCAATTTCAGTCAAGCTGATTGGATTGGCTAGAGATAATTTTTGGGGTTCTAAGATCTGTGGGAGAGAAATGGAGTCTAAGATTTTTTGGATTGCGACAGATTTATTGGATTTAGTGTTGCCTTGCTTATCTAAATTGTATAGATCTGAGTAGTAGCAGCTGAATATCTTTGCTATATTCTCTGTTTTGTAATGTAAGTGTTCGTTTTTAGCTTTGATTTTGGTGATTAAAAGTTTTTTAAAGTTTTGTTTTTTGATTAAGGCAGCGAGACCTTTCCCACATTTGTCCGAGAATGTGTAATGTTTAAATCTTGTGTAAAAAAAAAAAAATCTTTTTCGTTTTTTAGATTGAGGGCTTCTCTTAGTCGAGTACAAAGATCGAAAAGTTCTTTCTCTACCAGTGGTAAATCGTTTTGTTTTTTTTTATTTCTTCTAAAAGGGTGACTCTCTCTCTCTCTCTTTCTCTCTCATGGATTTCATTTGCTCTAAAATATGCTTGGATGCTTTGTTTACTGGTTTCAATATCCTCCTTTTTTTAAGAAGGCTATCGTTTAATATCTAATTGATGGGATCTTAAGGGAGAGTGCAAGGTTTAGGAAAAAGGGGGCGTGATCCGAGTATAAGAGTCATATACAGCCTTGGTCAATGACCGAATCAAGGAGTGGGGTAGGTATGTGTATATATATGTATGTATATATATATAAATATCCTAGAGTATTTTTTGTGCATTGTGGAATAAAAGGAATACTCCTTGGCAGCAGGATTACAGATTCTCCAAGGATCAACCAGATGCAACTCTGAGAAAAAACTTCAGATTTTCTTGAACTTTTGAGAAAGGTATTGAGGGCGCACCGTTTGAGGTATCTAAAAAGGGTTGTAAGGGTACATTAACGTTCTCGCCCAAAATTAGGTGTCCCTCTTTGAAATTTTCTAATTGGTCAAATATGAAGGAGAAGAAATTTACCTGGTTGGTGTTTGGAGCATATATGTTTACAAAAGTAAAGGTTTTCTCCTATATTACTCCTTTTAGGAAAATGTACCGACCTTCTGTGTCTGATTTAACATTTATGAGCTGAAAAGGATTTGTTTTACTTATAATAATTGCTACACCTCTATGTCTCTTGAGGGCAGAGGATGCATTGTACCAGCTTGTGAAAGTTCTATTTTTCGTTAAGTGTGTGTAGCATTTTTTAAAATGTGTTTCCTGCAGGAAAGCAATATCAATTTTATTTGTCTCAAGGTAATGGAGTATCTGAGCTCTTTTTTGAGGGCCATTGATACCTCTAACATTAAATGAGGCTATCTGTAGATTTGCCATTTATATTGGTATTTGAGATTGTCTCAGATGCATAGGATCAGCAGAAGTGTCCAAAATTGTACTAACATGGTAAACAATAACATAAACAGAAATCAATAACATTGTCTG
This sequence comes from Eleutherodactylus coqui, assembly GCF_035609145.1. Taxonomy (NCBI): domain Eukaryota; kingdom Metazoa; phylum Chordata; class Amphibia; order Anura; family Eleutherodactylidae; genus Eleutherodactylus; species Eleutherodactylus coqui. The sequence continues at coordinate 120,005,086 of NC_089839.1, read as the reverse complement.
ATTTATAAGTGAACAATAATCTCTGGTGTTTTGCAGCTGGACAGGAGACAGGACGGGGGGGGGGGGGGGGGAGGGGCACGTATTTAAGTGAAACTGATCATGATCGATCCCATTACTATTAAACAGTAATTAACAGTATTGTGTTGAGTAGGGCAAGTCATAGAAGACCTCCCAGCATAGTCTCAACCTGTGAAGTAAAAATAGTTAAACACAAGAAACAGGCATTTTTGTTTTAACACTGCTGAGGAGCTAGCATTAGCTTTCAAGTGGCGGTTTGAGTGATGTGAGATGACAAAGGACCTTAGGTATTTTCTGATGTATATGCTCTTCTTGGATCAGGATCCAATTTTCTTACTTTTTTTGGTTTATTTGGTGTGACTTGAGTTTAGTTTTCTGACATTGGAAGGGCAGAAGGGATTTCTCAGTGCAGAGGACACGCCCGCTTGCCGCATTGCCGAGGACCATTGCGAGGGACTCAGAAACCACGAGCCAGGTGAGTATTGATGTGGGTTTTTTTTCATGTGCTTTAGCTATGGCTTATTTTCAGGTGAGGGCTTTAATTTCAAGCCTACCCCCAAAATGGTCTTACGTTAGGTAAATCGGTAGCTATATAATATTATGTATGTATATATAGAGTCCCGTGCACAATACCTCCAGACAGAAATAGATGATCCCGCTGCAGGATTACTCCGGGAAACATTCCTCCAACTCTCACTCAGCAGTCAGGGATGCAGGGGTGAAAGTAGATGCCAGCCTGACTATACTAACACGTGGTCCCTAACAACCAACTAATCTAGCATTGAAACCGGACCTCTAACTACCTACTGGGCGTCAGATGCCTAACCAGTCTCCATAATGTACCACACACTGATCTCTAACTAAGCTACTAATACAATCCCACTGAATGCACACTATACCATCAGTAGGGAGCTGCTTAGAAATTAAGCAACAAGTCTTCTCTGTATCATACCAGAAGCTAGCACAAGACCTGACAGTCATGTATGTATAACACCTACTTATTCCCTCACTCCAGCTGGAGGATGTTCACCAGCTACATTATTTTCAGTTGTTATACCCTAGGAAAATACCAGCTCGCTGCATTATAATTTAAACATTTCAGTTTGCAAGCAAGTTGTACATGACTTGCATTCAAAGCTGCGTTCAACTTGTAAGCCAAAATCCAACAGTTTAAGGGCTGCTTTCACACCTGCGTTGGGGATTCCCCTTTCCAATGGGGTGCAAGAAAGGGAAATCCCCACAGCCATCTCAGGAAAGAACTGAACAGCAGCGAATGGACCCCGTTGACTATAATGGGGCTGTTTTTGTTTCTGCACAGCTGCCTGGGTTGTAGGTGGAAGAAAAAGAGCTGCATGCAGTGCTTTTTCTTCTGATATTTTGAGCCGAAACTGCGATGGAACCTCCGACCGGAGATCCCGATGCAGATTTGAAACCAGCTAATGCCCACGGCTGGATTTTCATGCGGCGTTACACCGCAGCTTTTAGGTTCTATTGAGCCTAATAGCTTAATGTTCACGCTGCGGAATTCCACAGCGTGAAATAAACCACGGCATGTCCTATTTGCCTCGGGAATACGAGTGGGCAACTTCCATTGTAGTCAATGGAACCTGTCACGCTATACTTCCGCTGTACAGCGGAAGTATCGCGTGAATACGCGACTCCACCCAGCGCCTGCCACGTCATGCGCTGTACTGCGCATGCGCGTCAGGCGGGACACTCACAGAGGATCCGGGAGGTGAGTATAGGTTTTTTTGGGGGGGGCACCGTGACGGTCTCTGCTGCGATAGTCCGCTGGTGGAGTCCGTCACGGCCATAGGCATGAGCCCTTAACCTTTTTGTAATTGTATTGATAAATATTGAGACTCATTGATACAGGAGCATCGCTGTTTTTTATTACTACTAATGGGCAACACCATGTTGGTAGTCCAAGTAAAGGTGTCATGTGTGATGCAGAGATCGATGTGTACTGTGTTGGCTGGAAGCCATGAGGATGGGCGCGGGACTGGTGACTTAGATTTAGGCGCCAGGGTGGGTTGGTGTGTCTCGATGAAAGTAAGTGGAGAACAGCAATTTGTGATGTGCTTCTTGTAGGTCCCTGCTACTTTGGAGGGTACCTGCGGGAAGATGCTTTGTAAGACTCTGCGAAGTGAATACATGAAGCGCTTCAAAGACCCACACTGGGAAGCTTACAAGAGCTGCTATGAGGAGATGCTGAAATACCGGCTGACAAGGAGATTACTGGAGCAAGCACATAACCCCTGGCTGTGGGAGGGCTGGGACAGAAGCTCAGACTCCAGCAGTGGGCAGACCACACCACCACCACCAAAGACGTGTGAGTCAGTGGCTGCAACTTCCGAAGCATCAGAACCAGCTCCGCCCGCACAGAAGCTGGCAGCTGCCGACCATGAAAAGGATGCAGATGCCATTACCAGGCAGAATGGGATCTGTGAGCAGATCACACACAATGAAGTGCCGAGCAGTGGAAGTGATCCCCTCAGGCAAGGTATGCTGTACAGGGCCATATTTACAGCTCACACTGCCCTAAGCATTGAGCTCAAGTACACCACCATTAACCCTTTGAGGATACAAATATTTTGGCCCTTCAGGACATGGCGATCTTTTTTCTCTCATTTTTTTGTCATTGCATTCTAAGAGTCATAACTTTTTAATTTTTCTAAAGATGTAGCTGTATGAGGACTTGTTTTTTTGCAGGACAAGTTATATTCTGTAGCGGCACCATTTTGGAATATAAATAATGTATTAAAAAATTCTTTTTTGAGGAGAGTAGAATAGAAAAAAAGCAATTCCATAATTACTTTTGGGTTTTATTTTTATGGTGGTAGCTGTCCAGAACAGAGTATTCCGGGCTTTTGTCATTGATGATTTATCCTCAGGATAGGTCATTAATGGCACAGACAATTAGTGGGGCTGATCCTGCGGCCCACTCTCATTGCAACAGGTGGATAGCTGGATTTTTTTTTTCTTTTGAAACTTTTATGGACAATTCTCAATTTTCTATTTAATATATTTTTTATTGAGAATTCACATTTCAAGTTGTCAAATAAACACTGTTTACAAACATAAATTCTGACGTTGTTCTTCAGTTTACATTTCGCTTTTCTTAGATTAATTTATTTTATCTGTATAGATAATCTAGCTTAACTCTTGCTAAGTTTAAACAATAACGTGCTAATTGCTTACTTATTCTTAATCTTTCGCTTAGGATGAGAGAAAAAGAGAGATGGGGGAAGAGCGATAGAAGTATGGGGGTAGAGAGGAGGGGAGGGTCTTGGGGTGAAGAGCCGCTGGGGACTCTGGGAGGGGAAGGTATGAGGAGGTCCAGTCTGGTCTGCACGGCAACTGTCACCCCTTAGAGGGCGTCGTCGGTGGTGACGTTCCATAGTAATTGTGTTCAGTTCAGTTCAGCATCACTCCACTAGTTAACCATTGATTAAAGGAGATGTCTCGAGGAAGCAGTTAATTTTTTTTTTTGCCCAGTCCCCCCCATTAAACACACATTACTAAGTCCCCCTGTAAATGACATTTCTAGCTGGTTCGTACTTACCGTTCCAGCGTTTCAGCAAGTTATAAAAGTTTCCTCAAGATGGCCGCCGGCTCTTTCCCAGTCGCTCGCTGCAGCCCGACGTGCGCGCTCCCGAGACGCCGCCAGCTGTGTCTCCATGGCAACCGGACGCATCGCAGCCGCCGACCAGACGCCCCGCAGCCGCCGACCAGACAGCAGGTAACCGGCGCTAGCCCCCGGCTCCCCAGCGCTAGCTCCCCCGGCGCAGCGACAGCCCCCCCGGCCTAGCGCTAGCTCCCCCGGCGCAGCGACAGCCCCCCCGGCCTAGCGCTAGCTCCCCCGGCGCAGCGACAGCCCCCCCGGCCTAGCGCTAGCTCCCCCGGCGCAGCGACAGCCCCCCCGGCCTAGCGCTAGCTCCCCCGGCGCAGCGACAGCCCCCCCGGCCTAGCGCTAGCTCCCCCGGCGCAGCGACAGCCCCCCCGGCCTAGCGCTAGCTCCCCCGGCGCAGCGACAGCCCCCCCGGCCTAGCGCTAGCTCCCCCGGCCTAGCGACAGCCCCCCCGGCCTAGCGACAGCCCCCCCGGCCTAGCGACAGCCCCCCCGGCCTAGCGACAGCCCCCCCATCGCAGCGACAGCCCCCCCGGCCTAGCGACAGCTCCCCCGGCGCAGCGACAGCCCCCCCGGCCTAGCGACAGCTCCCCCGGCGCAGCGACAGCCCCCCCGGCCTAGCGACAGCCCCCCCCATCGCAGCGACAGCCCCCCCGGCCTAGCGCTAGCTCCCCCGGCGCAGCGGCAGCCCCCCCCCCGGCGCAGCCCGGCGCAGCGGCAGCCCCCCCCGACCCATCACTTACCTGGGAGGCTTCTCGGGGCGGCTGGGCTGGGCTGGGCTGGGCTGGTCTTCTCCGCTGGGCAGCTCCAGTTTCTGCACCTTCCTCTAACAGAGGATGGTGCAGAATGGCCGCTTCAGCGCGCTCCCGAGCAGTGACAGCTCGTCTGCGCATGCGCAGAAGAGCTGTAGCAGGGAGCACACTGAAGCGGCTCGTGCTGAATGGAGAAGACCGGACTGCGCAAGCGCGTCTAAAAAAGCAAGCTGCCAGCGAATTTAGACGGAACCATGGAGACGAGGACGCTAGCAACGGAGCAGGTAAGTGGAATAACTTCTGTATGGCTCATATTTAATGCACAATGTACATTACAAAGTGCATTAATATGGCCATACGGAAGTGTATAACCCCACTTGGTTTCGCGAGACCACCCCTTTAAATCTGTCTGAGGAGCGGAAGCTTATCCATGTTGCCCAGGTGGCGTAATAATTAGAAAATTTAGCTTCGTCCCTCGCCCTTAGTTCCTCCATGTACTTAATGTCGTCCATAGCTTTTACCCACCTTAAGCGTGTAGGAGTCTCCGTTGTGTTCCACAATTGCGGTATCACTTGCCTCATTGCTAGTAGGAAGAATTTGAGGACCCCTTTCTTAATCGAGGCAACTGGTCCGGGGATGATGGAGAGGAGGGCTATCTCTGGAGAAAATGAGATCTCTGTCGCAGTAAGGGCGTTATATAAGGCATTTACTTCCCTCCACAGAGGGGACACCAGAGGGCAGGACCACCAGATATGGGTCATTGACCCTAAGTCATTGAGGCATCTGCAGCAGTTGCTGCTGACATTGGGGTACATTTTAGCTAGGCGCGCTGGGGTACGCTACCACCTGGACAGGATTTTGTAATTTAGTTTGTGATGCCTGCCTGATACAGACATTTTGTGGGTCATGATACAAGATTTGGCCCAGTCGCTATCTTCGAGATACTGTCTCAGCTCTCCCTCCCACTTCCCCCTGAAGCTCGACCCACCGTCTGGCGCATCCCCGGCCACCAAAATGCCATAAACCGTGGATATCTCCCCTCTCCGTTCGGGTGATGTAGCACACATCTCTTCAAAGGGGGTGGGCTGTCGGGTCACCTCCGAGATCTGGCCCTGAGCTTGTATAAAATGATTTAGCTGAAGGTGTTGGAGCCACGCAACGGCTATCCGATTCCCCTCCCCCAGTAGTGCCTCCAGTGGTTTGATTCCATCTGTTGTCATTACGTCTTTGATTCTAGGGACTGGCATCTCTAGCCTGTCTAGTAAGGGTAAGCCCCTTGCGCCCAGTGGAAAGTCTGGGTTTCCCACTAGAGGTGTCCAGGGGCCAGGTATCGATATCAGTCCTGTTTTTGCTGCAAAGCCGTCCCACTGTTTCAGGATGATTCCCAGGAGCGGGGAGACCGTAACCCCCCGTCGCCCAAGGCCACCCTTTAGCCAAAACAAGCCCTGCGCGTTAAAGGGGGCTGAGTCTTGTTCGAGCTCGACCCACCGCTTGGTGGTTCTTCTGAGTATTAGGTCTAATATGCATTTGCCTATAGTCGCCTTTTGGTACTTTGCAAGGTCCGGGAGGCCTGTCCCCCCCACTTCCTTTTTTTGGGTTAGGATTTTGTAACTCACTCTGGGCCTTGCTCCATTCCATACAAATTTAACCAATGCTCTTCTAAGTCGCGTGAAAAAGGTTTTGGGTATCTGTATCGGTAAGGTCTGGAACAAGTAGAGGCATCTGGGAAGGGCATTCATTTTTATTGTATTAATCCTGCCGAACCACGATAAGGTCAGAGATCGCCACCTCTCCAGGTCCCTCTCCAACGCCGAGCAGAGGGGTCTGTGATTGATGTCGAACAGGTTGTCCAGTTTAGCTGAGATGTTAACACCCAAGTACCTAATGTGGTCATCTCTCCATTTCAGTGTGAGTCGGGACTTTAGGAGGGCTACCTCCGAAGGAGGGAGATTAATGTTTAGGATTTCGGATTTGTTGACATTTATTTTAAAGTTGCTTAGCTGGCTGTATTTGTTAAATTCTTGTAAAATGGCCGGGAGGCTAGTTTGGGGGTTAGTCAGGTAGATGAGTAGGTCGTCCGCAAATGATGCAAGTTTATGTTCAGAGTGCAGAGTTGGGAAGCCCTTGATGTCTGGGTTTCTTCTTATGGCGTTTGCGAGGGACTCCATGACTAGGACATATAGGGTGGGCGACAGGGGACAACCCTGTCTCGTGCCGTTGCGGATATTTACCGGGCGTGAGAGCCTGCCGTTGACCCGGATCTGTGCCGTGGGGCCTCTGTAGAGTGCCATGATACCTCTGTGAAGTCAGCACCCCATCTTTCAAAAAAGTTATTTTTTTTATGAGTTCTGGATGCACCCCAAAGAGTTCTAGAGTTCCCTATTAATTTTTAAAATAGTTCTAGCGAGTTAGGCAAAAAAATCAACAAATGTATCTCTGCGGTGCTAACTTCCAAAAATGATATTAATAAATCAGCGAGAACTTTGTAAATATGGGTATTAGAGCTTCGAGCATTAAGAGTTTTCTTCAGAACTCTTGAGGTGCTACCCAGAACTCTTATAAAATCGCGGGATTTCCCCGAATTTTTTTTTACACATAATAACTGAAATTTTTTTGATCCGGCATCTAAAAATCAGCGAGAACTTTATAAATATTGGTTCTAGAGCTTCGAGCATTAAGAGTTTTCTTCAGAACTCTTGAGGTGCTACCCAGAACTCTTATAAAATCGCAGGATTTCCCCCAAAATTATTTACACATAACTGTAATATTTGGAGCCGGCATCTAAAAATCAGCGAGAACTTTGTAAATATTGGTTCTAGAGCTTCGAGCATTAAGAGTTTTCTTCAGATCTCTTGAGGTGCTATCCAAAACTCTTATAAAATAGCAGGATTTCCCCAAAAATTATTTACACATAATAACTGAAATTTTTTTGATCCGGCATTTGAAAATCAGCGAGAACTTTGTAAATATGGGTTCTACAGCTTCGAGCATTCAGAGTTTTCTTCAGAACTCTTGAGGTGCTACCCAGAACTCTTATAAAATCGCAGGATTTCCCAAAAAATTATTTACACATAATAACTGTAATATTTGGAGCCGGCATCTAAAAATCAGCGAGAACTTTGTAAATACTGGTTCTAGAGCTTGAAGCATTCAGAGTTTTCTTCAGAACTCTTGAGGTGCTACCCAGAACTCTTATAAAATCGCAGGATTTCCCAAAAAATTTTTTTTTTACACATAACTGAAATTTTTCTGATCCGGCATCTAAAAGTCAGTGAGAACTTTATAAATATTGGTTCTAGAGCTTCGAGCATTAAGAGTTTTCTTCAGAACTCTTGAGGTGCTACCCAGAACTCTTATAAAATCGCAGGATTTCACCAAAAATTTATTTAGACATAACTGAAATTTTTTTTGATCCGGCATCTAAAAATCAGCGAGAACTTTGTAAATATTGGTTCTATTGGTTCGGAAATCTTGCGGTTTGGCCGCAGCGAAAAACCGCAAGATTTCCGCCAGGAGTACCGCCGCTGCAAAACCCGCGGCGGCTTTGAAGCGGCCCGGCCGCCCGCTCTTCCGCTGAGGCCAGCGCTCCCATAGAGGAGAGCGCGCCCGCAGTGGGGGGAAAAAAATGAACATGCCGCGGTCGGCAAATCCGCGCTGGCTTAGCCGCAGCGGATTTGACGTCCCGTGTGGACGAGATTTCTGAGAAATCTCGTCCACAAGGCTGGCTAATCCCGGGATTAGCGGCCGCATGCGGATTTGCCGTGGCGAAATTCTGCACAGAATTTCCGCGGCAAATCCGCCCCGTGTGAACCCAGCCTTAGAAAACTGATTATATCAAGCAAACATGCAGTGGGCATAGAAGTGAAATAAGATGAGAGAGAAGGAAAAAAGAAAGAAATGAAACCATGTGGTTAGGTCCGGAGAAAATCAAAACTGGTTCCAGATCATCCAGATAGAGGCACATTTCTCATGTCCTAGTTCGTCTCTGGCACTGAGCTCTTCCATATCTTTCAGGTGATCTAAAGCTTCCCACCACATTATTCTAGAGGGAGGTGTCGTAGATTACCATATTCTGGGGATTATCTGTTGCATGGCCAGTATAAAAAATCTGAGTAGGGAGCTTTTCAAATGTGCCACTGATCCTGGGAACATAGACAGTACTACTATTTCTGGCGTAAACTGGACCTGAGTTCTGCATACTGTGGAGTAAAGAGTGTTGATCTCCTGCCAGAATGGGCGCATCAGAGGACATGACCACCAGAGGTGAACAAATGACCCTCTTTCCGATTGGCATCTCCAACATTTATCCGGATACTGGGGGAATATCCTGGCTAGTTTCACTGGGGTCTGGTACCATCTTGTTAGTATTTTGTAGTTTAACTCCTGCACCTTGCTAGAAACCGACATTTTATGTGACAGGATGTATGATTTTTTTTCCAAGACTCCTCTGGGGGCGCCACCTAGTTCTCGCTCCCAATTCCTTTCAATGTCTTTCCCGCAATTGCGCGTGTCCTCCTCAACCAACATCTGATATAAAGTCGATATTGTTTTTCAAATGCCGCGATTTTATAAGAGTTCTGGGTAGCACCTCAACAGTTCTGAAGAAAACTCCTAATGCTCGAAGCTCTAGAACCCATATTTACAAAGTTCTCGCTGATTTTTAGATGCCGGATCCAAAAATTTCAGTTATTATGTGTAAATAATTTTTTGGGAAATCCTGCGATTTTATAAGAGTTCTGGGTAGCACCTCAAGAGTTCTGAAGAAAACTCTTAATGCTCGAAGCTCTAGAACCAAAATTTACAAAGTTCTCTCTGATTTTTATATCAAAATGTGTTTATTCAGAATTTTAAACATACAAGTTTGCAAGTGGTTGACATGCATAAAAGGCAATAACTGTCCCGAAGCCTGGTTGGCAGTACAGTAAAGGGGTGCGATTGTCCGTTGCGGTGGAGACTCCTGTCGCCGCAACAGGAAAATGTAAAATAGCTCCAGACTTCAGGGCTTAACTTCAACAGTTAATTATTATCGAAAACAACAACAGTCTCTTGCAGACTATTAAACCATGTTTGTGTCTTGCGTGAAATTAACCTTAAAAGGCATGTGGGAGTCGGGTCGTCTAAGAGTGAACCTCGACTCAACGTGGATGTGGTGTGTCATGAGGTGGAAAGGTGGTGTATGTGAAGGTGTAATGTGGGGGTTAACATCAGTGAGAGTGATTGAATAGAGCTTAAGTAAATTGGGGAGGAGGGGGGTGACTGTGTAGTAGAGGAGAGGGGAGATGGGTGAGGAAGAAGAAGGTAAGGGGGGGGGGGGAAGTAGCGTCCCGGGTAGGGCCCTTAGTGGGTTCCCTGTCGTCTATCAAGTGGGTAATACCCCGTGTTCGAGCCATTGCTTGAACTTGTCAGAATTTCGAAACGTCATCCATACCTCCCACACATCGTAGTATTTCAGCCATTTGTCGTCATCTTTGGCTCTCAGCTCTTCCATATATCGGATATCATCTAGGGCAGCTGTCCAGCTCAGGCGTGTCGGCATCGTCTGGGACTTCCAGAGTCGGGGGATCACTGTTCTCATAGCTAGAAGGAAGAATCTCAAGATATCCCTCTTAATGGCAGCGATGGAGCCCGGCAGGACTGAGAGGAGCGCAGTCTCAGAAGAGAGAGTCAGTGAGCTTCTTTTCAGTACATTGTACAGGGCTTGTATCTCTAACCACAGACCTCTAATCCCAGGGCAGGACCACCAAATATGCGTGAGCGTTCCTGTTTCTTTCAGGCATCTCCAGCAGTTGGCCGTGGTGCCAGGGTATATTTTGGCCAGTAGTGACGGTGTGCGATACCATCTCATAATGAGCTTATAATTTAGCTCGTGGTGTCTGCCCGAGACTGACATTCTGTGGGTCAGACTGACGCCCCTAGCCCAGTCCTCGTCGGGCAAGGGTCGCCCTAGTTCTCTCTCCCAGGCTCCACGGCAACCTCTTTCTAAGTCCCGGGTTCCCCGGGCCACCAGCATGTTATAGACCACGGAGATCAGTCCCCTCGACTTACGGGGGTCCGCACATAGCTTCTCAAAAGGAGTAGGCGGGGTAGACAGATCTGAGGCTCTGCTCTGCGTTCTGATAAAGTGGCTTAGCTGCATGTATTGAAACCACGCACCTGCTACGGCTCCTCCCTCCTCCATCAACGAGCTCAGTGGCCTAATTCCTTCCTCTCCTAGTATGTCGTGTATTCTTGGCAGATGAACTCCTAGGTTACTCAGGAGTGCCAGGCCCCCTATCCCAAGAGGGAACTCCGGATTTCCCACAAGAGGGGTCCAGGGACCAGGAGTAGATATCAGCCCGTTATTGCTCGCGAAGTTGTCCCATATTCGTAGAAGTGAGCTCAGAAATGGCGACACTCTGATCCCCCTTCTACCCAGTCCGCCCCTGAGCCAAAAGAGGCCCTGAGCTTGGAATGGGGCAGAGCTCTGCTCCATTTCGACCCATAATTTAGTTTGCCCTCTGTGCATGAGGTCCAGAACGGTCTTACCTATTACGGCCCTATGGTAAAGCAACATGTCTGGCAAGCCCAGCCCGCCATTTTCTTTTTTCTGGGTGAGAAGTTTGTAACTCAACCGAGGTCTGGACCCGCCCCATACGAAATATGTCACCGTCTTTCGTATCTTGATAAAGAAACTCCTTGGGAGTTGTATTGGGAGGGTCTGAAAAAGATACAGGAGTTTCGGGAGGAAGATCATCTTGACCGCATTAATTCTGCCGGTCCAGGAAAGTGTTAGTGCGCGCCATTTTTCTGTGTCTTTCATCAGGGAACGGTATATGGGCTCAAAGTTTAAGTCGTATATCTGGTCTAGGTCTGAGGGCAGTTTTGTGCCTAGGTATTTAATGTGGTCTTCCCGCCACGACAGTGAGAATAAGGGTCTCAGTTGAGCTATATCAGAGGACGGCAGTGTTATATTTAAGATCTCGGATTTTTGTAGGTTTATTTTAAAATTACTAACTTTACTGTATTTATCGAATTCTCGTAGGAGGGCGGGTAGGGCTCTGTTGGGGTTCGTTATATAGACCAAAAGGTCGTCCGCAAATGCGGCCACCTTGTGCTCGGTTTGGCCTATATTGTAACCTTGAATTTCCGGATTCGATCTGATTGCGTTGGCAAGGGACTCCATTACTAACACGTACAGGGTTGGGGAAAGTGGACACCCCTGGCGCGTGCCATTTCTGATGTTTATCGGGTGGGAGAGTTTCCCGTTTACTCTTATCTGGGCTGTGGGCTTGTTGTATAGGGCCATTATCCAGTTTCTCAGTCTCGCCCCTAGACCTATCTTCTGTAGTGTGGACTCAAGAAATTTCCATTTGACCCGGTCGAACGCCTTTTCGGCGTCCAACGATAGGAGGCATAACGGGCTTTTCGCGTTTCGTGCCCTGCTTATCAGGGATAAAGTTCTGATGGTACTATCTCTTGCCTCTCGGCCCAGGACAAAACCAGTCTGATCTCTATGTACAAGTGTGGGGATAAGTGGTCCTAGGCGGGTGGCTAGTGTTCTTGCGAAGACTTTAGTGTCCACATTCAGTAGGGAAATGGGTCTATAGTTCCCGCAAGATAGGGGGTCTCTCCCTTGCTTTGGTATGACTGTAATGATGGCCTGTAGGGCCTGTTGCGGGAAGGGGCAATTGTCGGAGATGGCGTTAAAGGTCTTACAGAGTATTGGCGCCAGTTGGCTTCCAAACGTCCTATAAAATCGGGGCGTGAAGCCATCTGGGCCGGGGCTCTTTCCTATTTTTAGATTCCGAATTTCCTCCCGCACCTCCTGCTCCGTAAGATCCTGGTCCAGGGCCTCTGCTTTTGTCCCAAGAACCTGTTTGGGAGCATATTCGCTTAGGTAGGATTCTACGTGGTCTAGGGGGTCGCCTTGGGCGGCCTCCGCGGGTTCTGTGATGTTATAGAGTTCTGTGTAGTATTGCCCAAAGCAATCTAATAGGTCTTCAGTTGCGTGGACCCTCCCCTTTTGTGGAGAGTCAAGGGCGAATATATAAGAGTGTTGTTCGCGTGGGTTTAGGGCTCTTGCTAGCCATCTGCTGCATTTATTGCCGTACTCATATAGCCCGCCCCTTAATCTGTCCCTCATGCACAGGTGAGCCTGGTCCAATATGGCTAATATCTGCTGACGAATGGAGGCGATCTCTGCGCTTAGTGAGGGGGAGGCTTTAGCTTTGTTCGCCCTTTCTGTATTATCCAATTTTGTGAAGAGATCTTTCAGTTTGCCTGATCTGTCTCTTTTAAGTCTCGCCCCATGGGATATAAAGATTCCCCGTAGTACGCATTTGAGCGCTTCCCATTGTATGGGAGGGGAGGTGGTGTCGACTCGGTGGGTCTCAACAAATGTTTCGATGGTTCTAATTATGTCCTCTCGGCAACAGGCATCGCTTAGGAGGTTGTCATTCAGGCGCCAGGAATTGTAACCCCTCCTGTGCGCCTGTCCCAGTAGGGCTCCGTAAACGGGTGCGTGGTCGGACCATAGGATGTCTCCCATAGAGCTTCTGGGGGACAGGTCCAAGAAGGCGTGAGAGATGTACAGGTAGTCTAGTCGCCCGTAGCTATTGTGTGCGGTGGAATGGTGGCTAAAGTCCTTGGCCTTTGGGTGAAGAGTCCTCCAAAGGTCAACGAGTCTGAGGTCTAGCAGGCGTCTCCACAGTCTACGTAAGGCTACCAGGGGAACCCCGGACTTACCTGATGACGTATCCAGGCCAGGCTCCATCGCTACGTTGAAGTCTCCTCCAAGAACGATGCCGGACCCCTCTGCGAACCGTTCCAGCTTCCCCAGAGTGCTGAGCCCAAAGGTGGTTTGTCCTGTGTTGGGAAAGTAAATATTAGCCATTGTTACCACCCGATGTCCTAGATCTAGTTTAAGAAATAGGAATCTGCCCTCGGGGTCGGTCTCTGATGCTAGTACTTTGTGAGGAAGGCTTTTGTGGATCGCTATCGAAACCCCACCTTTCTTCTTTTCGGGGTGGGGGCTATGGTGCCATGTAGGGTAGAATTTATTAGTGCATTTAGGTATATGGCCATTCTTAAAATGTGTTTCCTGGAGAAATGCGATTAGAATGTGTTTCTTGTGGAAATGCGCCAGGATCTGGCCTCTTTTAGAGGGGTTGTTTAGGCCTCTGGCATTATAAGTGCAGAACGAGAGATCCGTCATGGTGGTTGTTTGGTGTTGGGTGGAGGGGTTCCCAGGGCACCCGAGATGCTACCAGGAGGTTTTGGGGAGAAAATTGGGGGCATAGGGGGAGGGGACAGGGGGGTACGGGGTTGAAGGGAAGGTGGGAGACAGAAAGCAGAGTTTCCGTCGATTGGGACACGGTGTCCCAATCTTGTAAGGTGGGTTTCGGACCTATGGTCAGAATCGGACGGCACCATAGTGGCGTCCACCCGTTGGGGGATGTGACTTAAGGATGCCGGAGCTGCTCCCGGCGTCCCCTTCTGTGCTCATGTGTTTGCTGGGGTTGTCTGTTTTTCTGTGACCTGTGACAAAATGCTAAATGTGTGGCGACTTAGCTGTCGGAGAGGGTATTTGTAGAGTGGGGGGGGGGGGGTGAGAGACAGGCTAGTGAGGTGTTAGATAGCTCGGTGTGTTAAGTAGTGTAAATTAGTGTAAATGGTGTAGTGGCTCAAGCGGGTAAGTAAGTATGAGGCCTGTGCGACAGGAAGATTGAACTGGCGTGTGTCAACGGTGACATTCCTTCGCGGGGTTGGTCGGCGCGGTGCGTTGTTTGCGCTGGGGGATAATCCCGTAAAATTGTTCATGGTGGTGGGCGCGCGGAGTGGTTCCTGTTCCTCGAGCGTCTTGGCCTGGCTTCCTGCCAGGATGTTCTGGGTGCTGTGATGGGGAGTGCGGGCGTGTGGGGCCAGTCTATGATCGTGACCATTGGGAGTTCCAGGATGCCGAGAAATTTAGGAAGGTCTGCAGGGGATCTAAAGACCGCTGACTTCCCGTTTCTTGAGGCGGAGAGTTGAAAGGGGTATCCCCATCTGTAGAGGACCTTGTTGGCCCGGAGAAGGTCGAGGAGCGGCTTGACGGCTCTGCGAAGTTGGAGGGTGCGTCTGGCCAGGTCCGGGAAGATCGCTATTGGGACGCCATTATGGGTGAGGGGGTCTTTCCTGTCGCGTGCATTTTTTAAGATGGCTTCTTTGTCTTTAAAGAAGTGTATGCGGCACACGATGTCTCTCGGTCTTTCTGGGTCGTCCGGCTTGGGGCCTAGGGTTCTGTGGATGCGATCGATTTCTATTGGCCGGTCCGGTGGACGCTGTAGTAGTGAGCTAAAGAAATTTCGGGCCCAGTCCTCAAGCTGAGAGGGGGCAATTTCCTCCGAGAGTCCCCGCAAGCGAAGGTTGTTACGTCTATGACGATTTTCAAGGTCATCCAGATGAGACATCATATCCGTCATTTGCTGTGCTTGCGCATTTATGATTTGGCTATGGGACTCAAGTGTTGCAAATATCTCTTCTTGTGTCTCCTCCACGGCGCCAATGCGGTTCCCCATATGCTTAAGTTCTTGCTGTATTAGGGACATCGCTTCTTTTTGTGAGCTTTCCAAGCGTTGGAAGTCTCTTTTTGTCGGGAGGGCTCTTAGGTGAGCCTTCCAATCCCACTCTTCGTCTGACGAGGAGTCGCTGTAAAATGGCGGACTGGCTGGGCGTGCTGCTGGGGCTTTTGTATGACCTCTTTGACTTCCCTGGAGCCCTGGACTACTACTCCCCTCAGACTGCTGGGACTTGCTGCTTGGTGCTTTTGGACGTGTGACTGGGGCATTTTTCTCTGGCACTGTGCCAGTGTCTCTCTGAGGTGACTGTGGGGATGCATGCTGTCTCCTGCTGCTTACAGGGATCTCGTGTCCCTCTGCTTGTTTATCCCTTTTGTGGGGAGCATGTGGACTGGGAGAGCTGTGAGGGCTGGGGGGAGGGCCTGGGCTGTTTGCCCTAAGTGAGTGTCCCCTTTGTGCGTGTTGGCACTTATCTGTTTCCTCGGGTCCTCCTGGTCCTTCCGCGCCGGGAGACGTCCGCTCTCGGGGTCCCGTGCTGTTCTCGCTGATTTTTAGATGCCGGATCCAAAAATTTCAGTTGTTATGTGTAAATAATTTTTTGGGAAATCCTGCGATTTTATAAGAGTTCTGGGTAGCACCTCAAGAGTTCTGAAGAAAACTCTTAATGCTCGAAGCTCTAGAACCAAAATTTACAAAGTTCTCGCTGATTTTTAGATGCCGGATCAAAAAAATTTCAGTTCTGTCTAAATAAATTTTTGGGGAAATCCTGCGATTTTATAAGAGTTCTGGGTAGCACCTCAAGAGTTCTGAAGAAAACTCTTAATGCTCGAAGCTCTAGAACCAATATTTACAAAGTTCTCGCTGATTTTCAAATGCCGGATCAAAAAAATTTCAGTTATTATGTGTAAATATTTTTTGGGGAAATCCCGCGATTTTATAAGAGTTCTGGGTAGCACCTCAAGAGTTCTGAAGAAAACTCTGAATGCTCGAAGCTGTGGAACCAATATTTACAAAGTTCTCGCTGATTTTTAGATGCCGGATGCAAAAATTTCAGTTATTATGTGTAAATAATTTTTGGGGAAATCCTGCGATTTTATAAGAGTTCTGGGTAGCACCTCAAGAGTTCTGAAGAAAACTCTCAATGCTCGAAGCTCTAGAACCAATATTTACAAAGTTCTCGCTGATTTTCAAATGCCGGATCAAAAAAATTTCAGTTATTATGTGTAAATAATTTTGGGGGAAATCCTGCGATTTTATAAGAGTTCTGGGTAGCACCTCAAGAGTTCTGAAGAAAACTCTCAATGCTCGAAGCTCTAGAACCAATATTTACAAAGTTCTCGCTGATTTTCAAATGCCGGATCAAAAAAATTTCAGTTGTGTAAATATTTTTTGGGGAAATCCCACAATTTTATAAGAGTTCTGGGTAGCACCTCAAGAGTTCTGAAGAAAACTCTTAATGCTCGAAGCTGTAGAACCAATATTTACAAAGTTCTCGATGATTTTTAAATGCCGGATCAGAAAAATTTCAGTTATTATGTGTAAAAAAAAATTGGGGGAAATCCCGCGATTTTATAAGAGTTCTGGGTAGCTCCTCAAGAGTTCTGAAGAAAACTCTGAATGCTCGAAGCTCTAGAACCAATATTTATAAAGTTCTCGCTGATTTTTAGATGCCGGATCAAAAAAATTTCAGTTATTATGTGTAAAAAAAAATTCGGGGAAATCCCGCGATTTTATAAGAGTTCTGGGTAGCACCTCAAGAGTTCTGAAGAAAACTCTTAATGCTCGAAGCTCTAATACCCATATTTACAAAGTTCTCGCTGATTTATTAATATCATTTTTGGAAGTTAGCACCGCAGAGATACATTTGTTGATTTTTTTGCCTAATTCGCTAGAACTATTTTAAAAATTAATAGGGAACTCTAGAACTCTTTGGGGTGCATCCAGAACTCATAAAAAAAATAACTTTTTTGAAAGATGGGGTGCTGACTTCACAGAGGTTGCCATGATCCAGTTCCGTAGCCTGGGTCCAAGTCCTATTTTGTGGAGTGTGGCTTCTAAGAAGCCCCAGTTCACCTGGTCAAACGCCTTTTCGGCGTCCACCGATAGGAGGCTCAGGGGTGTTCCCTCCTGCTGGGCTCTTCCAATCAGAGATATTGTCCGTATGGTGTTGTCTCGGGCCTCACGGCCCGGGACAAACCCCACCTGATCTCTGTGAATCAGCCCTGGCACGAGGGGTTGTAGTCGGGAAGCGATGGTTCTGGCGAAAATTTTTATGTCCACATTTAGGAGGGAGATAGGTCGGTAACTTCCACATTGTAGTGGGTCTTTTCCTGGTTTTGGGATCACTGTTATGATTGCCTGTAGGGCTTGGGGTGGGAGCGGGCAGTTCCTAGAAATGGCGTTAAATGAGCTGTGTAACAGGGGGACTAATAAATTCCCGCATGTTTTATAAAATCTGGGCATGAAGCCATCTGGGCCTGGACTTTTGCCTATTTTGAGTTTCTGAATCCCGTCCCGGATTTCTTGTTCAGATATGTCTGCCTCTAATGCCTCGGATTCCCCGCTGGGTATGGGGCGCGGGCCATGTTCTTCCAAGTAGGTTGCCAGTCCAGTGTCTCCGGTACCCTCAGGGGTCATACCTTCGCTGCGAATGTTGTAGAGCTCCTCATAGTATTTGTGGAAGCATTCCACTATCTCTGCGGTGGCGTGTACTTTCTTTCCTCTAGAGGAATTCAGTGCAAAGATGTAAGAGTGGGCTTCTCGAGGGTTAAGGGCTCTAGCTAACCATGCACTACATTTGTTCCCGTATTCGTAGTATCCTCCTCTCAGTTTGTCTCTAGCGCATAGGGTAACCTGGTCCATGATTGCCAGGATCTGTTGTCGCAGTTGAGAGATTTCTGCACCCGTGGTTGCAGAGGCTTTTGCTTTGTTGGACAATTCTGCGTTATCCAGTTTCGTCAACAAGTCCTGCAATCTGTCCGTCCTCTCCCTCTTGAGCCTGGCACCATGTGAAATAAACACTCCCCGCAGCACACATTTCAGTGCCTCCCATTTAATGGTCGGGGCTGTTTTGTCGTTTTTATGGTTTTCTATGAAATTTTCTATGGTCTGGTGTATCTCTTTCAAACAGAGGGGGTCTCCTAGTAGGTTGTCATTTAGTTGCCAATTCCGTTGTTCATTCCTACCGTCTCCCTCCGCTAGCGCCCGATAGGCCGGTGCGTGGTCTGACCAAATGATCCTGCCAATTGAGCTTTTGGGCGCTAAATCTAGGAGACTATGTGATATGAATAGATAGTCCAGCCTGCTATAGCTGTTGTGGACCGTAGCATAGTGGGTAAAGTCCTTGACCTCAGGATGGAGTGTCCTCCAGAGGTCAATGAGTTTAAGCGAGGTCAGCTGTCTCCTCAGTCTACGTGTGGCCGCCAAGGATACGCCAGACCTACCTGATGACGAGTCAAGTTGTGGGTCCATGCATAGGTTCAGGTCTCCTCCCAGGATGATTGGGGTTCCAGAGGCGAACCGAGCCAGCTCTCCCAGTACCTGGATCCCGAAGGCGATGTGGCCTGAATTAGGAAAGTAAATATTAGCCACTGTAAGTAACTTTGCTCCTAGTTCTAATTTTAGGAAGAGGTACCTGCCCTCAGGGTCAACCTCTGTAGAGAGGAGGTTGTGGGGGAGGCTTTTATGTATTGCAACGGAGACTCCACACACCTTTTTGTCGGGGTGGGTACTATGGTGCCAATGGGGGTAGAATCTGTTATTACATTTTGGAACATGGCGCCACCAATTCTCAATTTTAATCTCATTTTCTGCTGAATGAACTGAAAAAAATATGGCTATATAAGACCTTTTTTTGCAGGGGTAAGTTGTGCTTTTTAATGGCTGCACTTCGGAACACATATAATAGATTGTTTAACTTTTATTAGATATGCTTTAGGGAAATAAAAAAAAACAAACAAACTGAAATTCCGCCATTTTTTATGGTGTTCACTATATAGTATAAAATGACTTTTTACCTTTATTCTGTGGATTACGATGATTATGCTGATACCACATTTATAGTTTTTTGCTTATATAACTTTTTTTTTTTTTTTTTTACAACAAAAGCACCTACAATTTGTATTACCATTGCGGCATTCCAAGACTCATAAGATTTTTATTATTTTATAATGGTTATTGTAAAAGACGTTTTTGGGGGCAAAGGAGAGGGGGGGGGGCGTGTTTATTTTCTTGACTGTTTTATATGTTATTAAACTTTCATTTACCTTTTCTTTTTTTTAAACACTGTTTTCTTTTTTGTCCCCCAAGAGGTTTTGAAAATGTGATTGGGGACCCTGACCTAGCAGAGTACTGTAAAAAATCAGATGATACAGCAACAATCCAGCCCCACACTCCATCAATGATCGGTGTCAGTGTTGACTGGGCGAGTGATCTGGCTTATCAGTGATAATTAAATGTGCAGAAGGCTGTCGTATTAGCTGTTTTATTGTATGAAATCAACTGATGCAGCAGGCGAGCTGCACATTTAGACATCCCTAGATGAGCCTTTCACAGCACAGTGAAACTGTGTCAAAGCCAGAGGTAAATCCAGCAAAAAGAAAAATAAGCCCTTTCTTAATGTTACTCGTTTCTTTTGAATCCACTGTTGGCTTTGGTAAACTGCACGAAAAACTGTAGTTATAAACAACAACAACAAAAAAAACACTGTAAAACCACTCTAAGTGTTCGTCCAGATAGCGGAATCTGATGCAGATTTTTCTGTGTTGGTTGTGCCGCTAAAAACTACAGCAAAAATACGCAGCTGAGATATAAAAATAACTGGCCACGGATCTGCACATGGCTTTAGACCTTTTCAGTGGGCAAATCTGTGTGTGGAATCCATGTCAAGAAGTGATATCAATTTTTTTTTCCACAGGCAATCTCTCTACGGGTGACTTCCACTGTCCCCTACATCCTCCCGGACACCTAGCGTGGTTTCCTGGCAGTGACCTGCTCCCGGACTTGCCTGGTTGGACTGGAGGATCTGGGGCCCAGACTGCACGGCGGCTGCTTGGGTGACTGTGGACTGGTGTCTTCTGGAAGTCTGAGGGAGACCTCTGGTGGGTTCCTCTAGACTTCATCACCAACCGCTCAGCTGCCTAGACCTCCCCGCCTGGTTGCACTGCGGGGTGCTGCACCAGCAGCTGCCTTAGTTCCTGGCCTGCCTCACTGGGGTGGGTGCCTGGGGCCTCTCACTGCTGATGCATCTCGTGGCCACCAGACCTCGTGCAGAAGATAGGGGGAATAGTGGTGCACTCCCTTACTGGACCTAAGAGCAGGTTTGAGCGGAGACATGATGAGACCTCTTCCCTGTACGTCTGAATATAAGTGAGGTTCATCCGAACATAAGATTAGGTACCTAAGGGTTCCCTTCTGCTTGGTTATATAAAACTAGGTGTCATTTTGTGAATTAAAGCTGCTTAAAGCAAGGGACATCAGGTGGTTGTTGTGTGTATGTGGACATTGTGCTGTTCCACAAGGCATTTTCTTTTTTTTCTGGAGGTGTATCCTATCAAGACATTTTTCTGATTCATATACTGGACAGAAAATCTACCAGACATATATAATACCCCTACCAGTATGTGTTATTGATCTATAACATCCAATTTAATGGGGCCATACTTCAACTTTTCAGCATTGGACTAATACCCAAGTCCCTCTCCTTTTTTAACACTGCTGTCTACTTCCATACTATAAACGTGTACAAAGTCATACTTGGCTGAAACCTGCATTCCTGATTTTAAATGGCTCCAGAGTGTCACATAAAAAGACCAATCAAATCAGTTTTTCATACAATGATCTACAACTACTCTTGATCCACTAGTCTGCAAACCATGATAGTAACCTGCTTAATATTACTACTTTTCCCTTTTCAACAGCAACGTCTTCAATTTTCCCCGAGCCTATTAATACCAGCTAATAATAGGCTGAAAACGCATCAAATCCAAAGGAAGCTTACAGACTTTTTCCCTTCTGGTTCCCAAAGTACAAACAGAGATATGGAGACCTATGATCACAGCTTTGATCCAGACCGGGCTGCAACAGCACCTCAGGAACATGGCTCTCCTTCACAACAGTCCTCCTCTGGCTCCTCTTGACCTGAAAGAACAGACCACAGTCTCACCTCCAGAGAAGTGACTAAAAAAAGTGTTCCTCGCTCCTTACATGCCACTCCCAACTTAAAAGGGCCGTTATCTAAGATCTTACACTGTCACATGACAATCCAAACTTAGAATATCTCTCTTGCAACCTTCTTTCAATTCTATCCAGGTACAGAGAAACCTTTAACTACTAATACATTGAAAGAGCTACTCTTGTCGCTCCAGAGGGACATTTCCCAAGAGACGCAGAATATTTCCAGCCAATTATACTCAAATATTGAACATCTAGCTACACGTACAGATCATACTTAGCCAAAAATGGGAGAATTTTCCACTGCATATAACAAGTTGGTATATGCTCAGTGTCCTAAAGGAGGAGTTTTGTGAAAAAGTTATAGACCTTGAGAACAGATCGAGAAGAAATAACATCAAATTTCGAGGTATTCCATAATCTGTGTCCTCAGTTGACCTTTCTCAATGTCTACTTAAGCTTCTTCACACTCTACTTCTGTTTTTATCTCCATTAAAATATACCACTAATAAAGCACAAAGGATCCCTAAAGCTCGTTTTGTTTCAGAGGCTGCTCCAAGGCATTTCCTGGCTTGGATCCATTTTTCCAAACTACGGAGAAACTCTTATTTGAGGGGAGGCAAAGATAGTCTCTACCAGCCCCATACAACATATTAATGTTCCCTGACCTTTTACCAGTGGCCCTGCAACTCCGCAGATAGTTCTTCAGTCACTACTGCTCTTCGTGATGCCAAGCTACAAAGCCTATTGGCTGCAAAGCAAGAAATTACTCTTCAGAAAATGAACGTGCAATTTTACGCTCATGATAACTACTGGAGTGCAGTTAGCCAAACAACTTAAAAGTCTTAAATCTAGGGATAGGATTTTTCTAGATTCTGAAAGGCAAAAGATTGCACAACTAATGCATTCACCTCTTCCTCAATTTTCACTTGACCAATTAGCCACCCTTTCTTTACCAATTTCTATGTCTGAAGTCCCTGAGGCCATTAACCCTTTGCAATCCAATTTTGGATTCAGGGTTTCCTAGGGGGCTTTCTCTTTCTGCCATTATACAATGGCACCATCTGCTGGCTAGAACCTTTACTGCGGTATGTGACATGCCGGAGAGGCCCCCCACAATAGAGCGGCCAGTAATCTACAGTAAGAATACCCTGCTGGACGTCGTCCGGCATTGGAGCTGTACAGTCTTCAATCAGATTGTCTTTAGACGTCAGACAGTGGATTGGAAAGGGTTAACATGCTAAAACTGCTCAAGTCACCAGGCCCCTATTGGGTATCTGTGTTCAATGCAGCAATGGAGAGCAGTCCCTTCCCTTCAGAAATGTTGGAGGCACTGGGTGTTACTTTTTCCAAACTTGGCAAGGCGGCTACTTCTCCAGCTAATTTTCGACCCATTTACTTATTGAACACTGATGTTAAAATTTCCGCGAAACTTTTCAGCAAACAACTTCTTTTTATCCTCCCAACGTTGGTTTCTGCAGATTAGGTGAGATTCGTTCCACAAAGACCGGCTCCCAATGGAACCCGCTGGTTCTTAAATCTCATTAAGACCACTGAACTTGGTTGTGTAACTTCTTTATTTTTAGCCCTGGTTCTGGAGAAAGCATTCAACCATATCTACTGGGGCTATTTAGAAGCTACTTTTGAAAAAAAATTTTTTTTTTGGGCCCATTAGGTCTGTAATCTTAACCCATCTGCAAGGGTCTTCTCATCTGGGTGTATTTCTCTTCCATTCATAATTTTTAATGGCACTCAACAGGGCTGCAATCTCTCGCCTCTGGTTTTTTTTTCTCTTCTTATGGATCCCCTAGCAGACTAAATAAGGATATTAAGGGGATTAAATTAGGACATCAGGAACACAAAATAGGGCTTTATGCAGATTGTTATTTTGGCACTCACAGACCCCGTATCCTCTTTGGAGCGGGCCTGAACTGGTAAATAACACAAAATCTCAACTGTTGAGCGTTGGTATCAATGATGAAACTAGGCAGCTCTTTTCAGTATGTCTGGAATGACCATTCCATACCCTATTTAGATATTAATTTACAAGTCCCATTTCCCAAACATTTCCAAAAAATTATCTGCCCTTGCTTAATTATATTCTGTAACTCTAAGGCCTCATGTCCACTAGCTAAATGGAATTGCGGAATCCGCAGCGGATTTTGCCCATAGGGAATCATTGGCCATGCGCGGTCCATTAAATAGATTTTTGCACCCGCGGATGGCATTTTAAAAGAATTGCGTTTTTCACGCGCGGGAGAAAAAACGCGGCATGCTCCATTCTGCCGCGGATTCCGTGCAGATCGGCAACATTGCTATCACATTGATAGCAATGTGTGCGGATATCTGCAAGCAAAAAAAATACCATTTAAAGCAAATCCGCGCGGAATCTGCCGCGGAAATCCGCGGCAGATTCTGCGCGGATTGTATTTTTCTAGTGCACATGAGGCCTTAAACAACTTTTGTAAACCTTTCATTTCTTGGGCTGTAAGGATAGCAGCAGTTAAAATAATAATCTTACCACATATTCTCTATATTTTTAGAACCGTAGTGATTCCCGTCCCAAACTCCCTTTTTTATTAAGCTTCAAATAATTCTCAACAATTTCATATTGGGTGGCTCCCATGCAAGAATTACACTTTCTACCATAGCTTAGCCTTATAAATTAGGCGGTATGAAGGCCCCTGACATTAAAGGTTATTTTTCTGCAGCGATTCTAGACCAACAATTTCCTTGCATAAAAAATGGGTTCCAATTGAGTCACTGACCCTAGGGGCCTCTCTGATCGCTCTCCTGGGGGAGGGTGGGGGGGGCTTAAGCCTCCAAATTTACCGACCACACTCTACCAAGTTTGCAAATTTTGTTTACCAATTGGCAATTTTCTTGATCATCCCCTTTCATTCTGATCTCTGTTTTTCCTCTGCGTTTCCTTTCTTGCAGATTTTGAATTTGAGATCTGAGAAATCTCTGGGCATAAAAAAAAATTGGTGATCTATATTAAAAAACTGTATACTAGAGTCGTCTACATCTTTGTGAATCATCCCAGTTACCCAATAGTTGTTTTCCTTTTTAAAATTACAGCATGCTCTTTATTTTCTTAATGTCTATAAACCCATTTTTCCCAGGTCTGCCTTTACTTTTTTCTCCCTGTCTAGTGTGTCCAAGGTTATTTCTATATTCTATAATGATTCTTTTTTTATCATCAGTGCCTCAGACACTACCACAGGTGTTCTTACCATAGGATATCCTGAAAACATGACCTGCTGGGGGTCGTGAGGACTGGAGTTTAGGAAACCCTGCTTTATACCCTACTAAGTGGTAGTGGACACTTTATCCTCAACTTTTAACTATCTTGTATATATGCAAATTAGTTTGTATAAAGTATGTACATTCTTTTCTGACATCTACTTGATTATATATCGTGACATACTTGCAGAGTCTGTGTTTTGGACTTGGGTTGTTGCTTCTCCAGTTCATTAAATGTTTGAAAATATTTTCAATAAAAAAAAAAGAATTATTTAAAAAAAATAAAATTAATTACACCATGGATTCCAATTGAAAGTAATGGAATGCAGATTTATATCTGCAGAATTTGATGTGGAATCTTCTTCAAATTCCGTGGCAGAAAACTCATTGTGTGAACAAGCCAAGAGGGTATGTTCACAAGTTGCAGAAATGCTGTGAACATTCTTTTATTTATTTTTTTACAGCATTACTCATGCAGCATAAATGACACAACACACTTTTTCTGGGGGTCGGTGCAATTACAACGTCAGCAAAATCCTTTTTTTTTTTAGGTTTTTCTACTTTTCCGCTATAAAAACTCTTTCATTGGAAATTATATTTTTTTCTAAATCGCTGCATTCAAAGAAAGTCCTATAACTTTTTTAATTTTTTCATGGACGGAGCTCTGTGAGGACTAATTTTTGCAAGACGAGCTCTAATTTTTATTGGTGCATACAGCTTTTTTTTTTTTAATGTCTTTTTATTGACAGTTTTTATTACAAACAAAGAAAAATGTTATTACTTTGTTATGGATAACATTTTGCAGTGAAATACAACTGGAACAGTATTCAAAGTAAAATGAAAACAGAATAATAAAAAAAAAAAGTAAATTGAAGGAGGTACACTTATGGAGATAGGTGACGACTTATCTATATTTAATATTATCAAGTAATATAGTACTACCGTATGTTTCTGGGAGTTGGGTAAGGGGGATGTTGGAACCGATGGGGGGGTCAGACCATATGGGTTCTAATCATACCAAACTGGCCAGTCTTAGCATGCAAGATGGGAAGCATACGGCTTTTTTGATCACCTTTTATTAGGTTTTTGGTAGGCAATATGAAAAAAATTTTGCCTCAGTTTGTTAGGGTTTTGCCATGCAGAATAAAAAGCATGTTCAATTTATTGTACGCATTGTTACGGACACGACGATGCCAAGTATGTGGGATTTTAATTTTTTTTAAAATTATGCTAATATGGGAAAGCACAAAAATGGGTTGTTTTTTTTTACATTTTTCTTTTTTTTTTACATTATTTTTATCTTTTTTTTTTTTTTTGTCCCTGTAGGGAACTTGTACAATAGCACATATGATCACTATGATAAGGCATTGCAGGATTTTTGTCCTGCAATGCCGTATCGCTTGTATTAGCGATCATAGGCAATGGCAATGCAGGACTCCTGTAGCTGGCGTCCTGTTGCCATGGCAACCTATCGGGCTCTTTTCGCAATTTCATTGCGAGAGTCCGATGACGTCACAGAGGTCACATAGATCGTGGCAGGGAAGTGGTTAACAGCAGGGGTCGCTGTCCCGATGCACCCCTGCTGTGGCAGCAGGAAGTTGGCTATCAGTGACAGCCAGGTCCCACTGCTGGATAGCATGGGATCTCTTCTGATCTCACGCTATCCACAGGACGTAAGTGTACGTCCTGTTGTGTTAAGTACCCCTCTGCCAGGATGTACATTTACGTCCTGGTGTGTTAAGGGGTTAAAGACAGGTTCTTTTCTCTATAGGTCACATGAAAATGAGGATTTGCACCCCAAAATTGATACCCTTTTTTGTCCTGTCTTCAGATACCTACCCGTTGTAGACTTAATCCTCTGTCTGTATACACAAAGGGGCCCAGTGGCTTACAGAACAGACATTTTGCTTGAAGGTGATTTAGGCCCCATTGCACACTTGTAGAGCCCTTGAGCCGCCAAAATGACATGAGAACCCCCCACAAATAATCCCATTTTGAAACCTAGATGAATTCATCAAGGGGTGTACTGTGTTTTTTGACCCCACAGTTTTTGAATGAATCTAGGCAAAGCGGAAGGAAAAAATTATGATTTTTTTTTTTTGGCAATTGTGTAATTTTAAAATTTTTTTTTTGTACAGCACACATATGAATGAAGACTTGCACCCTAAAAGGGATATCACTGTTTCTCCTGTGTTCAGAAACATACCCATGGCTAGGCCTGTAATGCAGGGAACACCCGTTGGATTTCAGGGCACAACTGAATAAATTCCAGGCCCAATTGCTCACTTATGCAGAAAAAGAATTGACTCCCTAAAAATAATCCTCTTCCCCTTCCCCTTTGGTATTCCCTAAATCTTGGCTAAAAGTAATAATGTAAACTGTGTGGTATGTCTAAAAACAGGTAATTACAGAGGCCTGGTTGGGATGGGCACATGGGGCAATAAAATCAGGTATTCTCCTCCCATACTTCCTGAAGACCTGACACTTTTTTGGGAGAGGTTTTTCTTGACCTCAGTGGTGCTCTGTGAGGCTTCGTAAGCTTGCCGAGGTGCAGCGGTCTCACACAAAAGGCGTTCAAAAAGCTCCTGGAACTGCAGGAAAGCGAGTGTTCCCTGGGACTTTTTGTAAATTATGTAGGCATTACAGGTAGCATTCTGAATAATCACACGGCCTTATATGGAATCCGCTTGCGGAGGCCCGAATGGATCCCAGCTGTGGCCCTGCATACTGACGCGTAATGTATTTGCGCGTACCTGCATACTCACAGAGGTGTTCATGTGCAGTACAACTTTTTTTGTTTATATTTCCCTCGCTTAGCGATGGCGCGGGACCTGGCACCCGTACACAATGTAGTTGCGTATGGGGTGCAGGTATATCTGCGACTTTAGAGCGCAATGGGCTCTATGCTGCGGATATTCGCAGTAAAATGGAACATGCTGCATTGTTTTCTGTGACTGGATTACGTAATTCCGACCCACTAATATGAGTGGAATTGTATAATCCAATGCATTTGATTGATCCATGGATCAAACGCATGTGAAATCTGCAATTGCTATCCAGTTGTGTGAGACCGGTAGATCGCTGCCTTTTTATCAAGTGACCGGGGACTGCTCAACAAAGCCACCGGTCACTGCCCCAGGCTCTCGGCTACCTTTGGTAGCCAGGTGCAAGGAGATTTTAAATTTCCCGGGCTCTCCCCAGCTACTGTGCATGTGCCCATCATTTTACCAGCAGGCGCATGTGCAGAAGTTGGGGAAGGTCTGTGGAGGAGGATCATGTCGGGGTTCAAATGCGGAGGCTACTGGTAAGAAGTTTCATCCCTTCTTACCGATCGCATCAGTGAGGGGAGAGATTACACTTGAACTTTTTTTAACTTTTACGTGGATAGGTTATCCATTGGCTAACAGTGATCATGTGATCGGGACTGCTCACTGCGGCTCTCGGTCACTGCTCCAGGCTCTCAGCTTTAATAGCCAAGAGCAAGGAGATTTAAAATTTTCCGGGCCCTCCCCAGCTTCTGTGCTTGTGTCCACCATTTTGCCGACGGGCGCATGTGCCGAAGCTGAGGAAAGGTCAGCGGATAAAGATCCCGTCAGAGGGATTGCCGGAGTATTTTCACCTCCCCTCATGGATCTGATCCCTGATGGGAGGTGAAACTTTAAAGGCCTATTTACACAGGACGAGTGTCGGCCAAACGATGCCCGACACTCATCCCTGTGTCTCTGCGCTCCCGTGCGCCTGCACAGGAGCTAGCAGAGCTGGCTCAACACAAAGCGGCCAGCAGAGGGGCAGGGCAGTGCAGGAGATTCATCGCTCATCTTTTATGCTGCATAAAAAAACGGCGGTTGTGTTATGTAAATAGAGGGGGGCAGGGGAGCAAGAGGAGAGAAATTTCCTGCACTACCCCGCCCCCATTCTGGCCGCTCCGTGAACCAGCCTGTTCTGTTTGCTCCCATGCAGAAGCATGGGAGCGCGAAGACACAGGGACGAGTCGTTTGCCCGTTCGTCCTGTGTAAATGGGTCTGTACTGTGTTTAACTCTTACATTATCCATTGGATAACGGCCATTATGTGACCAAGGACCATGTACCGTGGCCCCCCGTGAAATCTTCAGGCTCTTGGTAACGTTTGATAGTCATGAGCAGGGAGATTTTAAATTACCCCGGCAATCCGCAGTTTCTGCGCATTTATCCACTGATAAAACCAGGAATAAAGCCTTTGGTAGGCAATTTCATCTCCCTTCGCGGATATGATCCGTTAGGAGAGATGAAACTTAAACTTTTTTTCGTTGAGATGATCGCTGTTATCTAATAACGGCGATCATGTGACCGGGAACCGCATACAGTGGGAGGGAGATTTAAAATCTCCCGGGCTCCCCTGCCTTCTGCGCATGAGCCCGACATTTTACGTCTAGCGCGTATGTGCAGAAGACGCCGCCGGGTTCTGGAAGGACCAGAAGCCGCAGGACATCGTGGAGGACTGAGGTGAGTACATTCAACTCCCCTCATGGATTTAATCTGTGAGGAGAGCTAAAACTTTAACTAACTTTTTTTTTACTTTTATGCAATCACCGTTATCCACGGTCCGGTGGTTGGATACTGCGGCCCCTCATAATGGCTCAAGGCTGTCAGCTACCTCTGGTAACCAATAGCAGGGAGCTGTCAGCCGCACAGACCCCAGGACTTTATTCCACAGTGAGGCTGTGAATTGACGGCCATGTGGAATAAAACCCAGCTGGTGAGGCCATCAAAAGGCATATCGGAAGTCACAAAGGGGTTATACAAAACACGATGAAATTCATCCATTTATTTACAAGCTTTTTTATCTTTTTATTGGTGGCGCTTTTTTTAATTTTGATTTTGTATGCAGTAATTGGCAAAAATGCCATGGAACAAAAAAAGCTACAAAACAACCCGCTGTAATGCTCGTTGTAAATTTCATATTTTGCTATTGACATACAACAAACATCTGGATTTCACAGGTTTTGCTACACAAAACCTCAGCGTCAAATCCGCTAAAAACATACCACTTTTGGATAAAGAAAAATGTGACACCAGTCTTAACGCTTCAAGACCAGTACATGAACATCATAGAGCAGCGTCTGCCACGTCAGATACTTTTCTACGTTCCAGAATGGAGAGATGCTCAATAAGAGCTGCTCCCCTTTTGACATACCTTCTACTTTCCTGTTGTCCGGGTAATCATTAATGTTTTAGGAATTCTCTGCAGAACTGTCGCACTGGCCCTGTCTTGCCCCGGCAAGAACAGCTGTTTGCCAGGGCTTAAAGAGCGGGACTTAGTCCAATTAGCTGATCACTCCAAGCTCCACATTCTCCAAGTTCTTGTCCATGCTGGCACAGTCCCTCTGAGAAGTGGTCCAGCTTTCTCCTGGGCACTCCCTTGGCTTCTGTGAAGCTTTGACTATGTGATGTTATGTGTCTGCTTCACTCACTACTTTTCGATCCATTTGGGTGCTGACATAGGTGGCTACTTTTGGAGGACACAACCAGTTGATATCCCACACTATGCTTGTGGTAGGTTAAAAGGCAGGCAACTAAAGTAATAAATGAAATGGGCGAACTTCAGTACCCAGAGAGGTTATCAAAATTAGGATTATTTAGTTTGCAAAAGAGATGGCTGAGGAGGGGACAATACAGAGATCTCTCCCATCTATTTATACCCAGGACTGCAACTGTAATAAGTGGGTGTCCTCTACGTCTAAAAGATAGCCGGTTTCTACGCCAACATAGAAGGCGGTTCTTTACTGTAAAAGTAGTGAGACTATGGAACTTTGTGCCTGAGGACATTGTTTGGCAAACTCTATAAAGGAGTTTAAGAGGGGCCAGAAGCTTTCTTGTGCGATTATTGCAACTCGTTGCTGATCGGCCTCCCCTGCACCAGACTCGACCCTCTCGAATCCATCCTGAATGCGGCAGCCAGGCTCATCTTCCTGTCCAGGCGCTACTCGGACGCCTCTGCCCTGTGCCAGTCACTGCACTGGCTGCCCGTTAAATACAGAATTCAATTTAAGCTCGCTACCTTCCTCCACAAAGCCCTCCACAGCGCAGCACCCCCCTATATCGCCTCCCTCATCTCAATCCATCAACCAGCCCGGGCTCTCCGCTCTGCTAATGAAACCAGACTGAGTGCCCCTTTTTTTTTAATTAAAGTGTTTTTTATTAAACTTTTTTCACCTTTTACATATTATTAAAACATTTCTTACATAACTTTGGTTTCCCCCCCTTCCCTCCCCCCTCCCACTCTCCCTCCCCCCCTAAGATCTCTCTCTCAGTGTTCAGTTCTTTGGGTAAAACTGTCTCTAATTAAACAATGTGCTTTATCGTAGCCAATAGTAACAGTTCTTGTATTGCTTGTTTGTTTTCTTCTTTGGTCTTTTTGTTGCTTGTCCTCTTGCTGTTTTCTTTTACTGGTTCAGGGTTATTTTTTTTTTTGTTACATACACGGGGCGGCGCCATATCCTTTGCCCCTTGTCTGGTCTCTCTCTCTCCCATCCCTCCCTTCCCATCCTATCTCGTTGATCCTTACCGCTTTATTTTATTATGTAGCGAGTCTGTAAGTTATTCTACATTTCCTAATAAACTCTGTATATATCAATTACATGCTTTGTTATGTCCTATTAGATCCTCGGTTTACTGGTGCTTCCCCACACGGCTCACCACTCCACTTATGCATTTGGTCCAGCACTGTTACTCTGGGCGTGTATCCATCTCAGCCAAATGTCCTGATATTTTTGGCTGACCTTGCGTTTAGTATATATGCTCCTTTCCCACGGTAAAATTTGGTTGACCTTGTTTTTGAATTCTCCCAGCGTGGGTGGTTCTTCATCCAACCAACGTTGGGCTATTGTTTTTCTGGCTATATACAATAGTCTGGCTACCGCTAGCTTTTCATGATCATCCAACGCTAGGTCTTGTATGTATCCCAGGATGCACACGTATGGTGTAAAGTCCATACGTATGCCAAATGCTGCGTTTATTGCATTTCTTATCCCCACCCAATATCTATGCAATTTCGGACAACGCCATAGCATGTGGATTAGGTCCGCCGTGTGGGTTTTGCACCTTACACATATCGGGGAGGTTCTCATTCCTATATTGTGTAAGAAGGCCGGGGTGCGGTACACTCTGTGTATTAGGAATATTTGTGAGACTCTGTGTGATTCGCTCAGAGATAACTGGGGTGTCATGTGCAGTATTTCCTCCCAGTGTGACTCCTCAATGGGTCCTAAGTCTGCTTCCCATTTTGCTTTTGTTAGTATCGGGTTTCGTGCATTAACCGTGTCCTGTATATGGGAATATAGTACAGATATTTTCCCTGTTGTGGTGGTGGCTTTTCCTATTATGTCCGCTACTATATTAGTTGTCACTGCTATTTCTGTCGAGTTTTTTTCCGCTTGTATAGCGTGTCTAAGCTGCAAATATTTGTAAAAGTCACTATTGGGGATGCTGTAATTCTGTCTTATCTGCTCGAGGGTTTTTAGTTCCCCCCCCTCCAGTATCTGATCCATTCTCCTGACTCCCCTGTCTTTCCACCCTTGGAAGCCTCTTAGCTTGTTGATTTCTGGCAGGTGTGGGTTATTCCATATGGGGGTATGCTGGGTGCAGCTTTTTATATTGAACATATTTCTGGTCTTCCACCATATTTTATGTGTCATTGTTAGTGTGGGGGCGTTTTGACCGTTTTTTTTAAACGCTCCACGTTCCAGGGTTTCGAGCAGGTGTGACCCCCTGAAAAAATTTTTAAGAATTCTAAAACTAGCATCTTGTGTCTCTTCTGTCTCCCATCCCCTGAGATGCTGCAGCTGTGAGGCCACGAAATACGAGAACGGGTTGGGCAAAGCTAGTCCTCCCTTTTCTTTTGAGTTGCATAATAGTTCCAATTTTATCCTGGGTGTCTTCCCTCCCCATATGAGCTCTCTAAATAATCCCTTGACCTTGTGGAAGAATTTTTGTGTTATCCAGTGTGGGGAATTGTGTATTAGATATAGCAGTTGGGGCATCCATATCATTTTTATTAGATTCACTCTTCCTATGATTGACATGGGTAGTTTCCGCCATATGTGAAGTTTTTGTTTCCATTTTTCCATAAGTGGTTCTAGGTTTATTTTCCCGTATTCGCTGACGTTTTTCGTAATTTTAACTCCCAGGTATTTAATTATTGGGGTGCATTTCAGGGTTAGTTCTCTATTAGCAATTTGCATACCTGGGGTATCTACCGGTAGTATTTCGGATTTCGTCCAATTGATGGTGAGTCCTGAGAAGGCTCCGAATTCTTTTATTGCTAGCATCGCGGTTTCCAAGGATTTTTCCCCATCCCCTAAGAATAATAACATGTCGTCCGCGTATAGAGCGATTTTTTCCTCTATATTTCCTCTTCTGAATCCCACTATTTCCTGATGTGCTCGAATTTTGCATGCCAGGGGCTCTATTGCAAGCGCAAACAGCAGTGGCGATAGTGGGCACCCTTGTCTTGTCCCTCTATGCAGTGGGAAGGCTTCTGAGGACCCCCCGTTAATGGTCACATCCGCCTCCGCTCCAGCATATAGAAGTTTTACCCGTTGCACAAATATTGGGCCACAGCCCATTTTTTCTAATACCTTCCACAAGTATTGCCACTCGACGCTATCGAACGCCTTGGCCGCGTCTAATGAGCATATGGTTCTATCTCCGGTGTTATCTACGGGTATTTGTAGGTTTAGAAATACCCTACGGATATTCGTTGCCGTTGATCTTGCTGGTATAAACCCACTCTGGTCTGGGTGCACCAGGGTGGATGCCACTTGTGTTAGCCGCTTTGCCAGAACTTTTGCTATAATTTTGACGTCCGCGTTTAACAGCGATATCGGCCTATACGAATCCATCGACATGGGGTCTTTTTCTGGTTTTAGCAGAATTATTATTTTTGCTTTTCGCATTGTTTGTGGCAGTTCCCCTTCCTTTTCCGCCCCCGCCCATGTCTCCAGGAGTTGTGGTAATAAAGTGTCTGCATGTTGTTTGTAAAATTCTATTGGGAAACCATCCTCCCCTGGGGCCTTGTTATTTTGCATGTCTTTTACCGCCTCCTGCATCTCCTCCAAGTCTATTGGTGCATCAAGGAACTCTCTCTGTTCCTCCGACAATTTACGTGTTCCTATGTCCGCTAAGTATTCCTCGATTTGTTCTCCCGTTTTTTCCAGTTTCGAGGAGTACAAAGAGGAGTAGAATTCACGTGCAGTCTCTCTTATGGCTGTTGTATCCCTGACAATCTCGCCTTGTGTGTCTTTTAATTCAATGATATACGTGGGGCTGGTTTGTGTTCGGGCAATAACTGCCAGCATATGTCCCGTTTTTTCTCCCTCCTCGTAATATGTCTGTTTTCGGAACCCGTTTTTAATTGCCGCCGTGTCTAGTACGTAATTATTAAGGGCCTCTTGAGCTTGTTTCCATAGGTTGAGTGCTGTTATTGTTTTCTCTTTTATATAGTTTTCTTCCGATTCTTTTAGTTTGTCACGTATTTTTTGTCCTCTATCTCTATGCCCCTTTTTCGCCTGCGTGATTTGTTGTATGTATACCCCCCTCATATATGCCTTCATGGCCTCCCAGCAGACCGTCATACTTGTGGTACCCTTGTTTAGTGTAAAATATTCCTCTAGTGTCGTTTTCACTATTTCCTTGTTTAATATATTTAGCCAGTGCGAGTTCAGATTCCATCTCTTTTGGGGGTGACTATCGGTGTTGCTATGTTGTATGTCCAGGCGTAGTATGGAATGATCAGATACCATTCTTGGCAGATATTCTATCCGGGTTATATCTCTATATATCTGGATATTCCCTACCGCTAGGTCTATTCTAGATAAACATTGGTGTGTGGATGAGTAGCAGGAATATTGTTTATGTGTGGGGTGCCGTGTTCTCCATATATCTATTAATGATATTTCTTTTATTAGTTTACCTAATGGTGTTAGGTTCCTTTCTTCGTTTACGCTTCCTGCCCTTAGTCTGTCCTGTGTAGGGTTAATGACCGAATTAAAGTCACCTATGATAAGGACTGGGATGTCCGGTTTGTCTGCTATGAATCCTATAACTTGCCGCATTGTCGTGTTATTGTATGGTGGCGGGATATATACTGAAGCTATAATGCATGTATAATTGTATATTCTGCAGTGTAGGCATATGAAGCGGCCTTCAGGATCGATTTTTCGTGATAGGCATTTAAACGGTATATTTCTGTGAACCACTATGCTAACCCCCCTGGAGTACCTGGTGTGTGTGGAGTGGAAGCTCTGTCCCATCCCTCCTATTTTGAGTGTGTCCGTATTTTCTTTTGATAGGTGCGTCTCCTGCATACATATAATAGCCGGGCCTTGTTCCTTAATGACTTTCAGTATTGCTGATCGTTTTGTCTGGTCGCTCATACCTCTCACGTTCCACGATACGACCCTGATCTTACTACTCATTTTTTGGGTTTTTTGTTTTTCGCAGGATTATTTTCTGTGTGTTACCACCCCTTTTTGTTTTTGTGAGTGAGTCGCACTGGGAGGACCCCCGTCTCAATATTTGTGTCTCCCCCATGTCTCCCCGTATATGTGTATGTGTACTACTATTTGTTCTCCGCAATGGGCCTCTCCAGCAACATTTTGGTTTGGCCCCCCACATCCGCCAATACATACATTTATTCACCTTTGCAATGCAGATTTTCGTTATTTGCAGTATACTATTCAACCGTACAATTACATTAACATTTCTTCCCCTTATCCCTCCCTGAACCATTTTTCTATCGTTTAACCTTATCCCTTTTAACTGTATACTATCTAGTATTTCCCAACTATGCGAGAGAGAGACCAAACAACAAACATCCCCAACACATAACTCACTGATCCGTTGTCTCATCGGATCGGGGTACCAGTCCTCCATTCTCCTACGCGATGCATCCTGTCGTCCCAGGAGCTCCTTTCAAAAAATTTTCGGTTCCCTTTGTGTGAACATTACTTTGGGTGCAGCCTCTTCATGGTGACTTGCGCGGCGATCTTCCCCTCCGGATCTGTTCTTCATTTTGATCTATCCAGTGACCTGCGTCTTTTGGGTTTTCGAAGAATTGTGTCGTACCCAGCGCCGCCACTCTCAGTTTAGCCGGGTACAACATCCCGTAGGGCACTTGTAGGTTTCGCAGCCGTCTTTTTATTTCTATAAATGTTGCTCGCTTCTTTTGTATTTCCGTAGAGAAGTCTGGATAAAGGGAGATTTTCGCGCCGTTGTATTGAACTTCACCCTTTTCGCGGGCCTTTTGAAGTATGGTGTCACGGTCTCTATAGTGCAGCACTTTTATGAGTATCGGTCTGGCGGGAGCCCCCGGGGGGAGGGGTCGTGTCGGCACGCGGTGGGCTCTTTCGACTGCAAACATCGCAGTTAGGGTGTTTCTTCCGAACAATTCGGGCAGCCATGTTTCGAAGAATTCTGCTGCGTTTCTTCCTTCCGTCTTTTCTGGGAGGCCCACAATTCTCACGTTGTTCCTTCTTGACCTATTTTCTAAGTCATCTACCTTGTTCTGTAGGTATTGTATGTCGTGCAGGTTTTTTCCCACGTCTCGCTGCATCGGCTGTATTGCGTCTTCTACGTCGCTTATACGTTGTTCAGTTTCTGTCAGACGCTCTGATATTTTCCTCATATCTTGCCGTAGCAGGTTTACATTACTTTGCATCGCCCCCATCTGCATGTTAAGGTTGTTCAGTGACGCATTGCCTTTAGTAATTTCGCTGAAGATTTCTTTCAGTGTAGGTTCTCTGGCGCATCTATCGCCCTCCTGTCTTTGGTCTTTTTTGGCAGCATCTTCTGTACTTTGATAGGTGTCTCGTGTAGGGCTGTCTGACGTGTTTGCATATTTTGCGCTGTGCATGCAGATGTCTGGGCTGCTTGTACTGTTCATGCTGTCTCTTGCGTGATGTTTTTCTGTGTTGGCACTGTTTGCATCATTATTATTGTGGTTGGTGTTGTGGGCATGATTTATGGCTTCTTGCCTGTTTCCAGCAGAGTCTTGTACAGCATGTGGACTGCTTTGTTTGACTTTATCTTTGCTGTGTTTAACAGGCTCCGTTAGTGTATTTACTTTGTCTGCCCTCTCCTTGTCTCTCTCACTTTCTGTGTATGCTGTGCCGGTGACTTCCTCCTCCCCTCCTGCCCCCACCATCTCCGTGCTTCTCTGCAAACTCTCCTGCTCCCCTGTGTCTCCCTTTTGTTGCTTGGGGCTTATGGGGACTTCTTTACTGCCTCCCTCTTCCCTGGCATACCTTGCCAGTTTGCGTGCAGTGTCTGCACTATTCACACTGAGCCGCGGTATGAGCGTTCTCGGCTCCCTCCCGCCGGCGCCATCTTGCCTCTGCCGGCCGCCGGCTTCTTCTGCTTTTCCCCGCTCCTTGCCTCGCACCATTATTGCTGCTGTCACTCGTTTCACCTCCGGAGCTTGCTGCTGTGCCTCCGCTGCTGTTTGGCTGCTTTTCGCTGTCTCTGGGTCCCGTTTTCAGGATGGGATTGTCGGGTCTTTCAGGAGCTACACTGAGGTGCGACTTTCTACATCTCCGGCCAGGCTCCGCCCCCCTGAGTGCCCCTTTAATTCGA
This sequence comes from Eleutherodactylus coqui, assembly GCF_035609145.1. Lineage (NCBI taxonomy): Eukaryota > Metazoa > Chordata > Amphibia > Anura > Eleutherodactylidae > Eleutherodactylus > Eleutherodactylus coqui. Next base: position 119,968,124 of record NC_089839.1, on the reverse strand, counting down.
ACTTCTCATTCCTGCCTCCAAGACTTCTCCAGAGCAGCACCAGTCCTCTGGAACGCACTATCAAAGGCTACCTGAGCAATCCAGGACTCGCAGAACTTCAGGCGTGCTCTAAAAACGCACCTCTTCAGGGAGGCATACCGCATTCCCTAAACAAACCCCTCTGTTCCCCGCCTGATAACATGCTCCCTGACCTACTGACTGCAATCCCTGCTAGCCATTATAAACCTCCCCCTGCAATCATACCGTTTCTGCCATCACACAGCTAAATGTCTGACCATTGTCTATGTGTATAAGATCGCTCACTCTTCCACTTCGCCATACCGTGCATATCTCCAGCCCCTTTACCTTCTGTATCACCCCACTATTCGTAGGATGTAAGCTCGTTGGAGCAGGACCCTCACCCCTATTGTATCAATCAACTGATTACTATATGTAACCGTGGTTCTGTACTTTTTGTATTTTGTCTTTCTGTATTCCCCCTGTCTATGTAAGCGCTGCGGAATATGTTGGCGCTATACAAATAAAATTTTATTATTATTACAATATTGCTAGTTATAGTCCCTAATTACTTCAGAAGGGTTGGTAAGCCAGGGATAGTTACAATTGCTATACTTGAAGCCAGGAAGGTATTTTTTTCCCTTTAAATGAGGAAAATTGGATTCTACCTCATTTGGGTTTTCTACCTTACTCTGGATCAACATTGGGGGGGCTAGTAGGCTGAACTAGATGGACATGTTTAACATACTATGTTACTATAGATCTAACGAATAGATCATTGCAGTCATAACTCCCTAGTGACCCACAGCTAACAACTCGGTGTATCGTTTCTTCCAGAAAGTATGAAAACATGGCAAAAAGAAGCTGGAAAAAGTGGTGTTCTTTTTTAAAAGAAAAAGAAAGAGAGAGGGAAGAGAAATTGACGAAACTTCACTTGTGATTTTGGTACCAGGGTTTGTAGAAATTAAACGTTAATTTGCCATGCTACCACATCGGCAAGTACCACGAGGGTAGAACTTCCCCCTGAAATGCCCTTGCCGCTCTCCATTGAGCTGCTGCACAGTTTTGATTAACAGCTGTAGCTGTACCTGTTTGGACACTACAGTTGTCAATTGCGACTGCTATGGTAGTCAATCAAAGCTGTCCAACAGCTCAATGAAGAGTGAATAGGGCACTTAAAAGGGAAGTTCCGCCCTCATGCCACTTGTGAATGTGTGGGAAGAAACTCCAATAAGATGGCTGTTAGTACTAAGGAAATTGCATCATTCAGAAGTTATGGTGCTATTTCAGCATTTGCTTAGGACCTACAGCCATCTCTTTATAGAGTTTCCTCTACACTAGCGGCAATCATGTTCAATAATGGTCCACATTTACCTACAGACCGAAACCTTACTGTTCTGGATCACCAGTTCAAGGAACCTGATATTGCCTGAACTGAATAGTGAAGTGCAGAATTCTTTGTTTTATGGATTTTTTGCATGCAACATTTATTCCAACACCCATTTTATGATACACTAGCTGATTTACCCGGCTTCGCCCGAGTTAACTTGTTACAGGTGTTTACGTGGTGTTTGCACGGAAAATTTTATGATGTCGTAGTTACTTCAGAGGAACAGAGGAATAAAATATGTATACACATAGAGGAGCGTTAAATTCTCCTCAGACTGCATGTACCGCTGTCCCTCTGCAGAATGTGCCACCCCTGCCACTCCTCACTTTTTACCCTTAAAGTTAACACCACTTTTTATTCAAATTTACCCCCAGACTGTAGGTTGCATCCCCTTTTTAGCCTTAAAGGCATGCTTCATCCCTGCCGTCCATGGCCACATCCTTATGTACTTTACAGCCATTGAGTATATACAAACTGAGGTCAGTTAGATTCTTCTTAGTATTTACACATAGAGGAAAGTTAGATTGTCCTCAGTATACACACATAGAGGTGAGGTAGATTCTCATAAGTATACAAATCATTTCCCTAGGCTTTATGGTTTTTGAGAAAATAACTCATGTATTGCGTATTTTTTCATGCTTATATTTGAATATTGAAGTTGCGTCCCCCCTTTATTTTTCCTTTTTAGGACATAAAAAATGGTCATGGCAAATTTCATGTTTCTGAGGATCACATGTGTGTTGAAGTGCTGCAGAATAAGTTGGCGCTATACAAATAAAGATTATTTATTACTATTAGTTACATTACATAAGGGGTCACTTACGTTTGCACTTAGAATTGAGTAATCAAGTTGTGACCCCTTTACTTTTCCTTTATAGGACCTAAAAAATGTTCATGTTAAATTTCAAGTTTATACAACATCGCGAAGTTAGAGAATTAGATTAGTTAAATAACATAGGGGGTCACTTACTTTTGCACTTAGAATTGAATAATCAAGTTGCAACCCTTTCACTTTCCCTATGTGGGACCTAAAGAAAGGTTGTACCAAATTTCACGTTTGTACGATACCAGAAAGTTATTTAACATAGGGGGTCACTTACTTTTTCAATAAGGAACGTAAAGAATAGTTGTGCACTTATAATTGAATAATCAAGTTGCGACCCCTTTACTTTTATTTATAACCTAAAGAATGGTCGTGCCAAATTTCAAGTTTGTTCACCGGGAAGTTAGAATATTAGATTAGGAACATTATAAAGGGGTTCACTTATTTTTGCACTTAGCATTGAATAATTGAGTTAGGGCCCCTTAACTTTTCCTATTTAGCACCTTTAGAATGGTTGTGCCAGATTTCAAGTTTGTACAACACAGGGAAGTTAAAGAATTAGATTAGGTACATAACATGGGGGGTGTCCCTTTTTTTTGCACTTTGAACTGAATTATCAAGTCGCGACTGCTTTACTTTTCCTACGCAGGATTTAAAGAATGGTTGTGCCAAATTTCAAGTTTGTACAACACTGGTAAATTACATTAAATAGGGGGTCAATTACTTTTGCATTTAGTTTTGAATAATTAAGTTGTGACCCCTTTACTTTTCCTGTTTAGGACCTAAAGAATGGCCGTGCCAAATTTTAAGTTTGTATGACACCGGCAAGTTACATAACATAGGGGGTCACATACTTTTGCACTTAGCATTGTATACGCAAGTTGTGACCCATTTACGTTTCTAATTTTGAACCTAAAGAATGCTTGTGCCAAATTTCACGCTTGTACGACATCGGGAAGTTACATAACATAAAGGGAGTCACATACTTTTTGCACTTAGCATTGAATAATCGAGTTGTGACCCCTTTACCTTTCCTATTTAGCACCTATAGAATGGGCGTACCAAATTTAAAGTTTGTACGACACCGGAAAGTTAAAAAGTTAGATTAGGTACATTGCATAGGGGTGCACTTACTTTTGCACTTAGCATTGCAAAATCGAGTTGCGACCCCCTTTACTTTTCCTATTTACGACTTAAAGAATGGTTGTGCCAAATTTTACATTTGTACGACACCGAGAAGTTAGAGAAATAGTGACGACTCAGTGAGTTAGTCATCAATCAGTGAGGGCTTTCGCTATATATTATATGTGGCTACCTATTTTTCCAGCATAGATCGAATAAACAAGTTGTTCATAAAAATAATAGAATAACTTTTTCACCAAATAAATCTAGATTTTTGACTCTTCCCAGTAGCCCTCTCTAGCAGATATAACAGTTTTATACAATTGAGGCATCCTTTCTACAACTGCATTCAGATATTGTTTGAAATTTCTTCCCAACATTGTTACAGACGTTCACACAAATGTACTGCATCTTTAGCCTGCTTTGCTTTTACCCTTTTGTTCGGTTAATCGCAAATAAACTCAAGAGACTATGGAGGCCATTCCATTCTTTGAAGCCTACTGGCTTCTTCTTGTCTTCTTAAGAAATTCTGACTTAACCTAGAAGTATGTTTTGGATCATTGTCTTGCTGTAATATGAACTCCTGACCAAAAAATCATACAGCATGCAATAGCCTCTGGTGTATCAAAATGCTGTGGTAGCCATTTTTGTCCAGTGTGCCAGTCACTCTGTGCAAGTTGACAACTCTTGAAAGAGCCCCAGACTATCATGCTTCCTTTTCCATGTTGTAAGCTGGTGTCATACACTTAGGAACCATCTGTTCACCTGCTCGATGTTGTACAAAAACCTTGTGTGATGTCCCAGATGTTAAAATTTGATTAGTCAGTCCAGAAGACCTTCTTTAACTCGTCAGTAGTCTACTGGAGATGCTGCGTAGCCCAGGAAAGTCTTTTTTTTTGCGATCTTGCAGTGACTTTTTCACTGATTGTCTACCTGTCATAAAAAGTCTAAAATGGGAACTATTTTAGCTGCATTAGGCTGTGCCTGAAGTGTTGTGAGGTGCTGTTCCCGCAAACTGTTAACTCTTAGAAATGTGTCTTTTTTTTTTTTTTTTAGTGGCCTTTGGTCTGTCAGACCTCTTCCTGTCTGAGTTTCCTCCAGTTTCCAAGTGCCTTTTAATGGTACAGAAAACTACTGACTGCCACCTTGGCTTTCTTGGCAACTTCTCTGTAAGTCAAGCCTACACTTGTAGGGGTGCATTCACATGTTCATCTACCAAAGAGGACCTAGATTCTGTCATCCAACGCGTGGAAACTAGGCAAGAAAAGGCCATTGTAGCATTTAAAACAAAACTCTATTGTCCAACATGTCTCGACTGTGGAACAAGCCTCTTCGGTTTTAGACACCTGTGTGACCAGGGTGGAGGAAACACTAGTCTCTCAATGTGACTTTAACAGAGCAACTCTAAGTCGATGATCAGAAAAATCCCCCTCTGATCCCTGTAATACTGTAACGGTCATCTTCAACATAATCCTGGCCTGAACAGAGCCCACGGAGATCCGAATTGATAGGCACCACAGAGTTGTGGGCTCCCATTGCTCTGAATGGGGTTTTGGGGTTTGTCAAACCCATAAATTGCCCTGTGCATTATTTTGAAATAGGTTTCCCTCTATCTTTCGTTTAGTATCGACCTTCTTACTGAGTTCCAACTCTTAATTATTTCTTCGGGTATTTCAGGATCCTGTAGCTCGCGGATCCATGTTTTAAATATATTCGGGCCATTGTCTTTCACCCACGCTTCCCTAAACCTAGAGTATAGCGTTGAGATTGAGTTTTTATAAGTGCAATTGTTAACTAGGATATCTATGGGGTTAATGACTACCTCTTTTGAGACATCAGTTAACCTATTTCGTAAAACGTTTTTCACTTGTGCGTATGGGAGGAAGTGGGATGCAGGTAGGTTATATTCTTCACTTAGTTCTCTGAAGTTTTTATATCTAAGGGATTCCGGGTGGATAAGGTGTTGGATTTTTAGGATACCTTTTTGTTCGCCAAGTTTTAAACATTTTATTTTCCCGCCCTTTAAATTCGGGGTGTTTCCATAGTTCCATATGTTTGGAAATTTTAAATGGTAAGGCGTACAGTTTACAGATTATTTTCCAAGCTGCTATGGTATCTTTGGCCATGACAGAGTGTTTACTCTCTGTAGGGAGATTAGAGAAACTGGTATGTAAAAGTGTATTTAAACTCCATGGATCGAGTAATTCTGATTCAAGATCATTGTTGGAAAAGTTGTTTGATCCCCTTAACCAATCTAAGGAATGCCTCATGAGACTGGCTATATTGTACAGTCGAATGTCTGCAAAGTTTATGCCTCCCTCACTTTTAGGGAGCACCAATTTTTTAAGGGTGATGCGCGGTCGTTTCCTCGACCATAAAAAGGCCGTGAATGCTTTGTGAATAGGGATGAGCGAGCGTACTCGGAAAAGCACTACTCGCTCGAGTAATTTGCTTTATCCGAGTATCGCTGTGCTCGTCCCTGAAGATTCGGGTGCCGGCACGGAGCGGGGAGCTGCAGGGGAGAGCAGGGAGGAAGGGAGATCTTTCTCTCCCTCTCTCCCGCCCGCTCTCCCCTGCTCCCCGCTGCGACTCACCTGTCAGCCGCAGCGGCACCCGAAACTTCAGGGACGAGCACAGCGATACTCGGATAAAGCAAATTACTCGAGCGAGTAGTGCTGTTCCGAGTACGCTCGCTCATCTCTATTTGTGAAGCTTTTCCAGATCTCGTCTTTGTAATAAAAGGGGTATTGTTTGCAGTGGGTATAGCAATCTTGGAAAACTAATCATTTTGATTAAATGGGATCTGTCCAATAAGGAAAGTGGTAGGTTGCTCTATTTATCTAGTTCTTTGATTATTTTGAGTATCAGAGGGGTTGGTTTAATGAATATATTGATTCTGGTATTTTACCTATGTGTATTCCCAGGTATTTGATACTACTCTTGACTATATTTACTGGGCAATTTTTGAAAGATGTGCCTGTCAGTTTGTCCCGCGGTGAAATATCTATTAGGTCGCATTTCGTGGTATTAACCTTAAACCCTTAACGACCAGCCCATAGTGTTTTTACGTCCTCCCGAAGTGGGCTTTATTCTCTGAGGATGTAAAAACATGTGTCCTGCAGAGAATAAAGCCCCTCGGGCTGTGGACGTGACAGCTCCATGCTGTCGGTGTCCGCAGGTAGCTGACAGCATGGAGCTGTCATCCCGGGCTGTACGGACACCCCCCCCCCCCCCCCCGGCATTGCGATCGGCGCTATGCAATGCATAGAGCCGATCGCAAAAAAGTAAATAAAAGTACAAAAACAGTTAAAGATTCAGCTGCCCTGGTGGATCGGATCCATCAGGGCAGCTGAAAATACTCACCGAGGTCCGCCGCACTGCTCCTCGCTCTCCTGCCGCTCCGGCCTCGAAGCCGGTCTTCTGCGCATGCGGGAGATTTAAAGTCTCCTGGCTCCCGGCTCCTGTAGGTAGCCGGGAGGCAGGAGATGTCAGCAGGGACTGCGGTGAGCGGTCCCCGACACTGCGATCGCCGTTATCCAATGGATAACGGCGATCGCGGAAAAGTGCAAAAAAGGTTTAAAAAAGTAAAGTTTCACCTCCCCTCATGGATCGGATCCATGAGGGGAGGTGAAAATACTCACCTCAGGTCCGCCGATGTCCCCGGTGTTCCGGGACCCGAAGTCCCCCTCTGCGCATGCGCGCCCGATGATTGACATCGGGCGCGTGCACAGAGGGGCTCAAGCCCCGGGAAATTCAAAATCCCTCTGCTCCTGGCTGCCATGTGTAGCCCGGAGCAGAGGGATGTCACCAGGGACATGATCACTGTCATCCAATGGATGTCAGTGATCATGTAAAGTAAAAAAAAATGTGTAAAGTAAAAAAAAAAAAAAAGTTTAAAAAGCGGATGTTTCATCTCCCCTCACGGATCATATCCGTGAGGGAGGATGAAAGTACGTACATAAGGCCCCCGGATTTATCCACGGACCTTACCCCAGCTTCTGCGCACGCGCCTGTCGCCAAAATGGCGGACGCATGCGCAAAAGCTATGGATTGCCAGGATAATTTAAATTCTCCCTGCTCCTGGCTACAAAACGTAGCCAAGAGCCTGGAGATTTCACGGAGGGCCGCGGTGAGCGGTTCCTGGTCACGTGTTCGCCGTTATCCAATAATGGCGATCACGTAAAAGTAAAAAAAAAAAAATTTGAAGTTTCATCTCCCCTCACCGATGCGATCAGTGAGAGGAGATGAAACTTTTTACCGGAGGCCTGCGTATTTGAACCTCGACGCGATCCTCCTCCGTGAACCTTACCGAATTCTGCACATGCGATTGCCGGCAAAATGCTGGACACATGTGCAGGAGTCGGGGAGCCCAGGAAATTTTAAATCTCCTTGCTCCCAGCGACCAACGGTCGCCGAAAGCCTGGAGCAGTGACGGGTGGCCTCGTTGAGCGGTCGCCGATCACGTAATAAAAAAGTAGCGCACTAACATAGGTCGGTCTCACATGACCGGATAGGAATTGCGGATTCCGCATGCGTCTGATCCGCGGTATTGCGCAGATCAATCGCATTGGATTACACAATTCCGCTCACATTAGCGGGTTGGAATTGTGTAATCCACTTGCAGAAAAGAGAACGCAGCAGGTTCTATTTTACCACGGATATCCACAGCATAGAGCCTATTGTGCTCCATGGTCGCGGATATACCCGCTGCCCATACGCAACTACGTTGTATACGGGCTGCGGGTACCCGCGTCATCGCTAAGCGAGGGTTCGGGAAATGCAAACAACAAAAAAGGTGTACTGCGCATGACCGCCTGTGAGTACGCAGTTATGCGCAGTACATTACGCGGCCGTATGCAGGGTCACAGCCAGGCTCACAGATGAAATCCCCTGCGGGACTCCGCAAGCGGATTCCGCCTACGGCTGCGTGAGCACGGCATTATTCAGACCGCTACCTGTAATACGTAATTTACAAGAAGCCCCGGGAAGGCTTGCCTTCATGCAGTTCCAGGAGCAGCTTGTTGAGCGCCTTCTGTGTGAGACCGCTGCACCTCCGCAAGCTTACGGAGACTCACGGAACGCCACTTTTTACACCCCATACCCGCTACTGAGGTCACAAAATACCCCCAAAAAGCATGAGAGGAGGGGGAATACACTGTTTTATTGCCCCATGGGCCCATTTCAACCAGCCTCCGTAATTACCCCTGTCTTCGGAAATACTACACAGTTCACATTATTACTTTTATCTAAGATTTGCGAACGCCGAAAAGGGCGCGGAGTGTGTGTGTGTGTGGGGGGGGGGGGGATTTTTAGGGAGTCAATTTTTATTCCGTACAAATAAGCAATGGGGCCTGAGATTTATTCAGTTGTGCCCTGAAATCCAACGGGTGTTCCCTCCTTTATAGGCCTTGCCATGCGTCCTGTAAGTAGATGAGGGCCACAATGGTCATGTTTCTGAACACGGGACAAACTGGGGTATCCATTTTGGGGTGAACGTCTTCATTCCTATGTACACTGTACAAAAAAACTGTTTTTAAATTTAAAAATTGCCAAAAAAATTTGAAAATCGTAACTTTTTCCTTCTGCTTTGCTTAGATTCATTCAAATACTGTGGGGTCAAAATACGCAGTACACCCCTAGATGGGGTCTAGTTTTCAAAATGGGGTCATTTGTGGGGGTTCTTTATAGTTTTGTCCGCTCAATAGATCTATAAGTGGGCAATGGGGCCTGAACTTTATTCAGTTGTACCCGGAAATCCAACGGGTATTCCTTTCATTGTAGGCCTAGCCATGGGTCCTGTAAGTCTATTAGGGCCACAATGGGTATGTTTCTGAACACGGGACAAACAGGGGTATCATTTTGGGGTGAAAGACTTCATTTATATGTGTGCTGTACAAAAAAAAAACTTTTTAAATTGACGCAATAGCCCAAAAAATAAAAATCGTAATTTTTTCCTACTGCTTTGCTTAGATCTATTCAAAAATTGTAGGGTTAAAATACACAGTACACCCCTAGATAAATTCGTTGAGGGGTCTAGTTTTCAAAATGGGGTCATTTGTTGGGGTTCTCTATGGTTTTGGCCGCTCAAGAACTCTACAAGTGTGCAATGGCGCCTAAAAGGACTTCAAGCAAAATCTGTTCTGAAAGCCACCGATTACTCCTTTCATTTTGGGCCCCGTTGTGCATGCGGACATAAGATTAGGGCCACAATGGGTATATTTCTGAAAACAGCACAAACAGGGGTATTCATTTTGGGGTGCAATTCTTCCTTCATATGTGTGCTGTACAAAAAAAGCTATTTTTAAAATGACAGAATTGCCAAAAAAACACAAATCCTAATTTTTCCCTTTTTGTTTTGCTTGAATTTATTCAAAAACTGTGGGGTCAAAATACGCAGTACACCCCTAGATAAATTCGTTAAGGGGTCTAGTTTTCAAAATGGGGTCATTTGTTGGGGTTCTCTATGGTTTTGGCCGCTCAAGAACTCTACAAGTGGGCAATGGCGCCTAAAAGGACTTCAAGCAAAATCTGTTCTGAAAGCCACCGATTACTCCTTTCATTTTGGGCCCCGTTGTGCATGCGGACATAAGATTAGGGCCACAATGGGTATATTTCTGAAAACAGCACAAACAGGGGTATTCATTTTGGGGTGCAATTCTTCCTTCATATGTGTGCTGTACAAAAAAAGCTATTTTTAAAATGACAGAATTGCCAAAAAAACACAAATCCTAATTTTTCCCTTTTTGTTTTGCTTGAATTTATTCAAAAACTGTGGGGTCAAAATACGCAGTACACCCCTAGATAAATTCGTTAAGGGGTCTAGTTTTCAAAATGGGGTCATTTGTTGGGGTTCTCTATGGTTTTGGCCGCTCAAGAACTCTACAAGTGGGCAATGGCGCCTAAAAGGACTTCAAGCAAAATCTGTTCTGTAAGCCACTGATTACTCCTTTCATTTTGGGCCCCGTTGTGCATGCGGACATAAGATTAGGGCCACAATGGGTATATTTCTGAAAACAGCACAAACAGGGGTATTCATTTTGGGGTGCAATTCTTCCTTCATATGTGTGCTGTACAAAAAAAGCTGTTTTTAAAATGACAGAATTGCCAAAAAAACACAAATCCTAATTTTTTCCTTTTGTTTTGCTTGAATTTATTCAAAAACTGTGGGGTCAAAATACGCAGTACACCCCTACATAAATTCGTTAAGGGGTCTAGTTTTCAAAATGGGGTCATTTGTGGGGGTTTTCTGTGGTTTTGGCCGCTCAAGAACTCTACATGTGTGCTATGGGGCCTAAAAGGACTTCAAGCAAAATTTCTGTTTTGAAACGCACTGACTACTCCTTTCATTTTGGGCCCCTTTGTGGACTCAGATATAACATTAGGGCCACAATGGGTATATTTCTGAACACGGGAGAAATAGGGGTATCCATTTTGGGGTGTTAATTTTCATTTTCATGTAAGCTATAGGGAAAAAAAATGTCTTTAAAATGACAGATTTGCAAAAATAAGAAATTTTACTTTTTCTCCTCTAATTGAATTAATTCCTGAAAAAAACTGTGGGGTCAAAATACTCATGACACCCCTCAGTGAATACACTAAGGGGTGTAGTTTTAAAATGGGGTCATTTGTGGGGGTATCTATTATTCTGACACTCCTGACCGGAAGTGACGTCAGACGCCAGGAGCAGCGTGCCGAGACAGAGGCACGAGCGGGGGACTGAAGCGGACAGCGCAGGAGCCGATACCGGCGCCGAAGCAGGTGCGGGGGCAGTAAGGTGAGCGGAGCAGAGAAGTAGCCGGCGCCAAGAGGCCACCAGGAGTCCAGCGCCTGCAGCAGCGGAGGGGACCGGAACGGAGCAGCAGAACAGCTGAGACAGGAGGGGAGAGTGAGCGGCCGCCGGGAGAGCGGGTGACGTTACCAGGAGGAGCGGAGGAGCCGATAAGTATCTTCTGTGTGTGTTTGTGAGCTAAGTGTGTGTCTTCTGTGTATTTAGTGTGCCCTAGTTGTGTCTTCTGTGTGTGGGTGTGTCTGTGGGTCTAAGTGTTTGTGAGGGGGGGGGGGAATTTGGTTGAGCAGCGTGTGAGCGGTTGAACGGTTGCAGCAGCGTGTGAGCGGTTGCAGCAGCGTGTGAGCGGTTGCAGCAGCGTGTGAGCGGTTGCAGCAGCGTGTGAGCGGTTGCAGCAGCGTGTGAGCGGTTGCAGCAGCGTGTGAGCGGTTGAGCGGAGGCAGCAGCGTGTGAGCGGTTGAGCGGAGGCAGTAGCGTGTGAGCGGTTGCAGCAGCGTGTGAGCTGTTGTGCGGAGGCAGCAGCGTGTGAGCGGTTGAGCGGAGGCAGTAGCGTGTGAGCGGTTGCAGCAGCGTGTGAGCGGTTGAGCGGAGGCAGTAGCGTGTGAGCGGTTGCAGCAGCGTGTGAGCGGTTGAGCGGAGGCAGCAGCGTGTGAGCGGTTGCAGCAGCGTGTGAGCGGTTGCAGCAGCGTGTGAGCGGTTGCAGCAGCGTGTGAGCGGTTGCAGCAGCGTGTGAGCGGTTGCAGCAGCGTGTGAGCGGTTGCAGCAGCGTGTGAGCGGAGGCGGCAGCGTGTGAGCGGTTGAGGCAGCGTGTGAGCTGTTGAGCGGAGACAGCAGCGTGTGAGCGGTTAAGCGGAGGCAGTAGCGTGTGAGCGGTTGCAGCAGCGTGTGAGCGGTTGAGCGGAGGCAGTAGCGTGTGAGCGGTTGCAGCAGCGTTTGAGCGGAGGCAGTAGCGTGTGAGCGGTTGCAGCAGCGTGTGAGCGGTTGAGCGGAGGCAGTAGCGTGTGAGCGGTTGCAGCAGCGTGTGAGCGGTTGCAGCAGCGTGTGAGCGGTTGCAGCAGCGTGTGAGCGGTTGCAGCAGCGTGTGAGCGGTTGCAGCAGCGTGTGAGCGGTTGCAGCAGCGTGTGAGCGGAGGCGTGAGCGTTTGAGCAGAGGCGTGAGCGTTTGAGCGGAGGCGGCAGCGTTTGAGCGGAGGCGGCAGCGTGTGAGCGGTTGCGGCAGCGTGTGAGCGGTTGCGGCAGCGTGTGAGCGGTTGCGGCAGCGTGTGAGCGGAGGCGGCAGCGTGTGAGCGGAGGCGGCAGCGTGTGAGCGGAGGCGGCAGCGTGTGAGCGGTGGCGGCAGCGTGTGAGCGGTGGCGGCAGCGTGTGAGCGGTGGCGGCAGCGTGTGAGCGGAGGCGGCAGCGTGTGAGCGGAGTGTGAACAAGTCTATCTTCACTACTTCCACAAGTAAATTGTAAATCCCCATTAGGATAAGCTCCATGCCTGGCAATGCCATCCAGTGTGCCCTTGATCAGCCAATCGAGGGTGCAAACTGTTGCGCAAGATGCGTGCACGTCGCACATTTAGAAGCCCAAATTCTGGATCTAAATCAGCAACTGGCAACACTGAGAGCCATTGACATCATGGAAAGGAGTTTGGTGCTCACTGAGCAGACACTCACTGGGGTAGAGGTTGGGGCGGATGGTGCTACGGAAGAGCAGGGTGAGCAAACAAGAAGCTGGGTGTCAGATAGAAGGAGGCGTAGAGGGAATAGATCCAGGAAGGCTGGTCCTGAACTGGCACAACCCAACATGTCTGCAACGTTGGCAGATGAGGGCGATGCCATTACAGAGCCAGCACCGCTGCAGCACGACAGGCCCTCTGAACGCCAGGGGGATGACTGCTCCAGTGAGACGGGGACGGGGAGTGCAGGGCAGGCTAGACAGGTTCTAGTGGTGGGGGACTCAATTATTAGGGGGACAGAGAGGGCAATCTGCCATAAAGACCGGGATCGTCGAACAGTGTGTTGTCTTCCTGGCGCTCGAGTTCGACACATCGTGGATTGGATTGACAGATTACTGGGAGGGGCTGATGAGGATCCAGCGGTCATGGTGCACGTTGGCACCAATGAACAAGTTACAGGTCAATGGAGGGCCCTCAAAAATGATTTCAGGGACCTAGGGTCCAAGCTCAGGGCACGGACCTCCAGGGTAGTTTTCTCAGAAATACTACCTGTACCTAAAGCCACACTAGAAAGGCAGCAGGATCTTAGAGAGGTAAACAAGTGGCTCCGGAGTTGGTGTAAGGAGGAGGGATTTGGGTTCCTGGAGAACTGGGCTGACTTTGCTGTTGGCTACAGGCTCTACCGTAGGGACGGGCTGCATCTTAATGGGGAGGGTGCAGCTGTGCTGGGGGATAAGATGGCTAGAAGGCTGGAGGAGTGTTTAAACTAGGGACTGGGGGGGAGGGCAAAAAGAGAAATAGTGGGGTAGCCAGTGTAACTAGCGACCCGGGTCCAAGCAAAGGGAATGGGGGTCGAGCAGGGGGTGGGGTTAGTACAGTTAGAAGTTATAGATCAGCCATAAGTACGAATAGCAATCAAACAAATTTAAAAAACAAAAAAACGATATAAATTGTATGACCACAAATGCAAGAAGTCTGATTGGTAAAGTGGGTGAGCTTGAAGCGAGAATGACTGATGAAAAATATGATATAGTCGGAATTACGGAAACATGGCTTGATGATAAGTGCGACTGGGCGGTGAATTTGCAGGGGTACAATCTCTTCAGAAGGGACCGAAGGAACCAGAAAGGGTGAGGGGTATGTCTGTACGTCTATTCGAACTTGAAGCCGAGGCTACGGGAGGATATAGGGGTAGGAGAAGAACAGGTGGAATCTCTGTGGGTAGAAATACAGGGAGGAAAAAATAACAAAATCCTGATAGGGGTCTTCTATAGACCACCAAAAGCAACAGAAGAAACTGATAACTTACTATTAAGGCAGATAGAAGAGGTGTCAAACCGCAACAAAGTAACTATCATGGGGGACTTTAATTATCCAGATATAACATGGGAAAACGAAACCTGCAAATCACACAGGTGTGATAAGTTCTTGAGAGTTATTAAAGACAATTACCTGAACCAACTGGTACAGGAACCAACAAGAGGGAGGGCCATTCTGGACCTAGTACTAACTAACAAACCGGAACGTATAAAGGGGGTGCAGGTTGAGGGACACTTGGGGAACAGTGACCACAATATAATCAACTTCCAGCTGTCATTAAATAAGAAGCCTTATCAAGAAACGACAAAGAAACTAAACTTTAGTAAAGCAAAATTTGATCAGCTCAGAACTACTATTGGTAACATTAATTGGGACAACATCCTCAAAAATGACGGTACAGAGGACAAATGGGAAAAGTTTAAAAGGATCCTAATCACCTCATGTGAGCAGTTCATTCCCTTTAAAAATAAAAGAAACTCAAGTAAAAGGAAACCAATGTGGCTCGACAAGACGGTAAGAGGGGCAATAAACGAAAAAAAGAAAGTGTTCAAACTACTAAAGCAAGAAGGCAGCGAAGAAGCGCTAAAATCATACAGGGAAAAAAACAAAATATGCAAAGATAAGATCAAAACTGCCAAGGAGGAAGCAGAAAGACTGATCGCCAAAGAGAGCAAAAACAACCCGAAGCTATTTTTCAACTATATTAACAGCAAAAGGATTTGCAGGGAGAGCACTGGCCCTTTAAAAAATAATGCAGGAGAGATCATTGATGATGACGGAGGGAAAGCAAATCTACTAAACAGTTTCTTCTCAAGTGTATTCACAAACGAAAAGGAAATGCCACACGAGATGCAGGGGAATAAAATGAACTCATCACAAAATATCTCATACCTAACGCAGGAGGAGGTGCGGAAGCGACTAAAGAAGACTAAAATTGATAAATCGCCGGGCCCAGATGGATTACACCCAAGGATACTAAGGGAACTAAGTGACGAGATAGCTAGGCCGCTATATCTAATATTTCTAGACACTATCAAGACCGGTGTAGTACCATTGGATTGGCGCATTGTCAACGTGGTTACAATTTACAAAAAAGGGAGCAAAAGTGAGCCTGGTAACTACAGGCCACTAAGTCTCACTTCAGTAACGGGAAAAATTTTCGAGGGGATTCTGAGAGACGCCATCGATGAGTACCTCAAGGAGAACAAGGGAATAACTCCTCACCAGCATGGATTCATGAAGGGTCGCTCATGTCAGACAAATCTGATCAGTTTCTACGATGAAGTAAGCTCTAAGCTGGACCAGGGAGAATCTATTGATCTCGTATATCTGGACTTCTCTAAAGCCTTTGACACCGTGCCACATAATAGGCTAATATACAAAATGAGGCAGCTCGGACTGGGCGAAAACGTGTGTAAATGGGTAAAAAATTGGCTCAGAGATAGAAAGCAGAGGGTGGTAATAAATGGTTCGTACTCTGATTGGACCACAGTCGCTAGCGGGGTGCCACAGGGTTCAGTATTAGGCCCCACTCTGTTCAACATATTTATCAATGACCTGGTAGAGGCGCTGCACAGCAAAATATCAATATTTGCAGATGACACAAAATTATACAATATAATTAATGCAACGGAGGACAATGTGCGGCTACAAATGGACCTGGATAAGCTGGGGGCTTGGGCAGAAAAATGGCAAATGAAATTCAATGTTGAAAAATGTAAGACTATGCACATGGGCAGGAGAAACGGATGTCACCAATATTCACTTAATGGGGTACCACTAGGGAAAAGTGATATGGAAAAGGATCTGGGGGTACTAGTGGATTGTACACTGAACTGGAGTAACCAATGCCAGTCAGCTGC